>NW_027638028.1:67500-80904 GCF_951216825.1 Electrona antarctica | reverse complement strand
TATGCTACTACTGATACTACTGGTACTCTGGTCACTATGCTACTACTGATACTACTGGTACTCTGGTCCCTATGCTACTACTGATACTACTGATACTACTGGTCACTATGCTACTACTGATACTACTGATACTACTAGGTCACTATGCTACTACTGATACTACTGGTACTCTGGTCACTATGCTACTACTGATACTACTGGTACTCTGGTCACTATGCTACTACTGATACTACTGATACTACTGGTCACTATGCTACTACTGGTACTACTGGTACTCTGGTCACTATGCTACTACTGATACTACTGATACTACTGGTCACTATGCTACTACTGATACTACTGGTACTCTGGTCACTATGCTACTACTGATACTACTGGTACTCTGGTCACTATGCTACTACTGATACTACTGATACTACTGGTCACTATGCTACTACTGATACTACTGGTACTCTGGTCACTATGCTACTACTGATACTACTGGTACTCTGGTCACTATGCTACTACTGATACTACTGATACTACTGGTCACTATGCTACTACTGGTACTACTGGTACTCTGGTCACTATGCTACTACTGATACTACTGATACTACTGGTCACTATGCTACTACTGATACTACTGGTACTCTGGTCACTATGCTACTACTGATACTACTGGTACTCTGGTCACTATGCTACTACTGATACTACTGATACTACTGGTCACTATGCTACTACTGATACTACTGGTACTCTGGTCACTATGCTACTACTGATACTACTGGTACTCTGGTCACTATGCTACTACTGATACTACTGGTACTACTGGTCACTATGCTACTACTGATACTACTGGTCACTATGCTACTACTGGTACTACTGGTACTCTGGTCACTATGCTACTACTGATACTACTGATACTACTGGTCACTATGCTACTACTGATACTACTGGTACTCTGGTCACTATGCTACTACTGATACTACTGGTACTCTGGTCACTATGCTACTACTGATACTACTGGTACTCTGGTCACTATGCTACTACTGATACTACTGGTACTCTGGTCACTATGCTACTACTGATACTACTGGTACTCTGGTCACTATGCTACTACTGATACTACTGGTACTACTGGTCACTATGCTACTACTGATACTACTGATACTACTGGTCACTATGCTACTACTGGTACTACTGGTACTCTGGTCACTATGCTACTACTGATACTACTGATACTACTGGTCACTATGCTACTACTGATACTACTGGTACTCTGGTCACTATGCTACTACTGATACTACTGGTACGCTGGTCACTATGCTACTACTGATACTACTGGTACTCTGGTCACTATGCTACTACTGATACTACTGGTACTCTGGTCACTATGCTACTACTGATGCTACTGGTACTCTGGTCACTATGCTACTACTGGTACTACTGGTACTCTGGTCACTATGCTACTACTGATACTACTGGTACTCTGGTCACTATGCTACTACTGATACTACTAGTACTCTGGTCACTATGCTACTACTGATACTACTGATACTACTGGTCACTATGCTACTACTGATACTCTGGTCACTATGCTACTACTGGTACTACTGGTACTACTGGTACTCTGGTCACTATGCTACTACTGATACTACTGGTACTCTGGTCACTATGCTACTACTGATACTACTGGTACTCTGGTCACTATGCTACTACTGATACTACTGGTACTACTGGTCACTATGCTACTACTGATACTACTGATACTACTGGTCACTATGCTACTACTGGTACTACTGGTACTCTGGTCACTATGCTACTACTGATACTACTGGTCACTATGCTACTACTGATACTACTGGTACTCTGGTCACTATGCTACTACTGATACTACTGGTACTCTGGTCACTATGCTACTACTGATACTACTGGTACTCTGGTCACTATGCTACCCCCCCCCCCAAAAAAAAAATAACAACAAAATCATTTGGGGACCCCCCCCCCCCCCCAAAAGAAAAATCATGTGGGAACCCCCCCACGACCAAGTTCTGGTCTCATACACAAAATAATACAGGGAGACAGGAAGTCAAGTGAAGTCAAGTACTTTCTATTGATTTGTCTTTGGTTATATGCACAGAGCCTATTCCCCTCTTGTTCACCGCTCTACCCATTGCCTAGTTTTGCCAAGTTTTCTTCAAATATTTATTCAAAAATATTGTTTGCTAGTATACAGTATAGCAACAACTAACACAGGGAGGTGTTCCCGGCTTGAAAGGTATAACAATGTACAGTATAAGTGTTCCAGGTATATTACCCTGATTTGACTCACCTTCAGCCCCCGCTGAGCAAGACCTTCACCTTCAGCCCCCACTGAGCAAGACCTAGCCGGTTGACTCACCTTCAGCCCCCGCTGAGCAAGACCTAGACTCACCTTCAGCCCCCGCTGAGCAAGACCTAGCCTCACGTTCAGCCCCCGCTGAGCAAGACCTAGCCTCACCTTCAGCCCCCGCTGAGCAAGACCTAGACTCACCTTCAGCCCCCGCTGAGCAAGACATAGACTCACCTTCAGCCCCCGCTGAGCAAGACCTAGCCTCACCTTCAGCCCCCGCTGAGCAAGACCTAGCCTCACCTTCAGCCCCCGCTGAGCAAGACCTAGACTCACCTTCAGCCCCCGCTGAGCAAGACCTAGCCTCACCTTCAGCCCCCGCTGAGCAAGACCTAGCCTCACCTTCAGCCCCCGCTGAGCAAGACCTAGCCTCACCTTCAGCCCCCGCTGAGCAAGACCTAGACTCACCTTCAGCCCCCGCTGAGCAAGACCTAGACTCACCTTCAGCCCCCGCTGAGCAAGACCTAGCCTCACCTTCAGCCCCCGCTGAGCAAGACCTAGCCTCACCTTCAGCCCCCGCTGAGCAAGACCTAGACTCACCTTCAGCCCCCGCTGAGCAAGACCTAGCCTCACCTTCAGCCCCCGCTGAGCAAGACCTAGCCTCACCTTCAGCCCCCGCTGAGCAAGACCTAGACTCACCTTCAGCCCCCGCTGAGCAAGACCTAGCCTCACCTTCAGCCCCCGCTGAGCAAGACCTAGACTCACCTTCAGCCCCCGCTGAGCAAGACCTAGCCTCACCTTCAGCCCCCGCTGAGCAAGACCTAGCCTCACCTTCAGCCCCCGCTGAGCAAGACCTAGCCTCACCTTCAGCCCCCGCTGAGCAAGACCTAGCCGGTTGACTCACCTTCAGCCCCCGCTGAGCAAGACCTAGCCGGTTGACTCACCTTCAGCCCCCGCTGAGCAAGACCTAGCCAGTTGAGGGTCGAAACGGAAGTAGTGGAATTTGGCGGAAGTACCTCCCAGTGTCGTTGAGGCTTTATATGTTTACATTCTCCGTGAATGAAACAAGTGTTGTGATTGGTCGAAAAATATTGTTTCCGGGGGAAGTAGCCTACATGTGACCCCTATGGACACTTTCTGGTGTAGGTTGTGACCAGGCTTTTCTCCAGGCTGGGAACGAGGGTACCTTGAGCCTGGTCTTGCGAACAAGCCCTATAGTTTTCACTCATTGCTGGTTTGCAGTTTGCGTGTTACAGGTATAAAAGATGGCCTTGAAATGTTAGCCAACACCAGAAACCCAACCTTAGTCAATTTACCTTAAATTGTATGCCAGTGGTGAAGCTCTAAACTGAATTTTGTTGTTTCATGCAAGCGATGACAATAAAGATCTATCTATCTATCTATCTATCTATCTATCTATCTATCTATCTATCTATCTAAAGTTGTAAAACCATGAGAACCTTAACCCAGATATGAAAAGATTCCTATGAAAAATAGAGGTTGACTCTTAAGAACCTGAAAGAATTTGGACACGATGACACCTTAACTTCAAGTATGTCTTAAAAGTTACTTTATCTCAAGTTCAGATCAGAGAGTTACAGTTGCACAGAGATAGAAGAGAGATGTCCACAATGTATCAAGATGAAGCTCTGAATAATCTCACATCAATTGCATAATCATTTTATACTAAGGAAATGTTCAACATGCCAGTCCACAGTTGTCAGATGTCAATAGGTTGAAATATCATGACATAGGCGTCCATAGGATGACATGTCACATCAAAGAGAGTTATAGTGTTGTCACCAGGCGACAGTTTGTTTTTAGAGTTTGTTTTTGACTCCATATAGTCACGTTGAGTCCTTGAATTAGACTGGCTCAACCCGGTTTGTCTCTTTATCAATATGGCCAGCCACGTTTGTCACTCATTGTTATTCCATCTCAGGCCATTATTTCCATTAGGTCAAGGCGATCTGCAGAGGATGACATCTGATAGTGGAATCACTAGTAATCACATTGTACATAGAAAAACATCTACTGTATGACAGGGAGGTCTGGCACATACAGACATAAAGTATGTTTAACATTCGATTCGATAAGATGTGATCAGAAAATATAAAATAATAAAACATAATAAAATAAAATATCTATCAGCATGTCAAGTTAGTAGTTTGTTGGTAGTTAGTATGAATTTCATGTGTGAGTGTATCCCTGCATGTGCCATGTTTGAGTGTTGTTTGCTCTCTCAAGATGTCCCTTTGAGCTTGAATTCCTGCATTTTGAGGCCACACGCTTTGAGGGCCTCCTGACATCCTCATAGCATCCGTCATCTTATACAGTCACACAGCTATCATCATGACCTTTCTTACTGTTTCCAAATAAACTATCTTTTGAGGGGGGGAGGGGCGTGGTCTTCACTAGTGAAATACTCATGTAAACACCAATGCTATATGCTTGCAAACGCCGATTTTCAATCTGTCAGCCGTTTTGCTTTGACTGCATCACAGCCAGAGAGAGAGAGAGAGAGAGAGAGAGAACCACTTCACTGACCGCTCACATGCAGCAACAATCTCCCAGACTGCGTTCAACCACTCGCTGACAACACAAACAATATTTTGGACCAAACAAATAATTACAAAGAAGAAAAACAACAAAAAAGGTGTTGTAACCTGCCGTTTTTTTCTTCTTTCTAATTATTTGTTTGGTCCAAAATATTGTTTGTGTTGTCATGAGTTGTCACGACTCGAGTTGGCTTTGTCCGCGGCGTAACCGTCTTTAAATAAATACTTTAAGAAATGTCTATGAGGAAAATGCATTGGGTTTCATTTCCTGGTCCAGGGTAGGAGGCGGGACTGCGACGCTCTATAGGTACAGTATATGAAGAACCCTAGCTGGCGTCCCTATTCTGGGGTAAACATTTGGCAAAAATAGTCGATCTACAAGTAAGAGATTTGGTGATGTAGAAAGAAATACTAGCAGACCTAGTGTAGGCAAAGGCATGACATGACATGACATGACATGACATGACATGACATGACAAACAACTCCTAAGGTCTCCGACAAAACGTGTGAGTGTGTGCGCGTGCGTGCGTGTGTCTGTGCGTGTGTGTGTGTGTCTGTGCGTGCATGCGTGCGTGCGTCTGTGCGTGTGTGTGTCTGTGCGTGCGTGCGTGCGTGCGTGTGCTGTACCCACAATGCATGCCTTGGTCTGGTCTCCTGTGATGTTGTGGAGATGGTTGCACGCAACAACTCAGCGAGGAGCTGTGAGCAGCTGACATGAACTGCAAACACACTGAGCTGGAACCCAGCACCGCAAGATTTATACAACATGTTGCACACACGCATGGGCAGTTGGGCACGCACGGGCACGTGCAAGCTTACACACACACACACACACACACACACACACACACACATGCACACGCACACGCACACGCACACGCACACGCACACGCACACACTGGCATATCTTTGCTGTCGGACAGAAATGTCGTATCTGCATATTTCAACTTTTATGTGTGCTTTTTTTTGGGAAATGAATGCCCTACTTCGTCATACTAGAGTGTCACATAAAAGTACAACAAATAGTCCATTTATGAGATGGACACACACGCACGCACGCACGCAGCACGCACGCACGCACGCACGCACGCACGCAGCACGCACGCACGCACGCACAAACGCACACACACACACAAAATGCACAGATCATTTCCTTAGACCCTTACTCCATCCACCCCGCCCCCATCGTATCCCATCACACACACACGCACATGCGCACACACCCGTGCGTGTGCGTGTGTGTGTGTGTGTGTGCATGTGTGTGTGGTGTGTGCAGGAAGGTCATTGAGGCGTCTCAGTGTTGCAGCGTGGTATCACGTTGCAGTTGTGCGGCTGCTGTTTGAAGTCCCGGTGTCACAGTTCTAGAGCTGTGAGTGAACAGTGTAGCAGCAAGTTAACGCTACAGCAGCCTGGCCTGGGAACGCAGCACAACACACCGCAGGCAGTACACAGCCTCCCGCGGGACAAACACACACACACACACACACACACACACACACACACACATGCGCGCACACACATGCGCGCACACACGCGCACACACACTTATATGCTCGAAACTGGCAAATGTTCTTACAATGCGCGCTTGGGTGCGCACGCACGAACGCGTGTTTTTAAAAAGCTGGTGGATGGAAAATGACGCTCGCACGTGGCTGCAACTTGACGCGTCGGCAAAGCGTTTCCGGTTTTGTGGTCGACGCGTCAAGTTGCAGCCGCACGTACTGTCATTTCCATCCACCAGCTGTTTAAAACCCGGGGAGGTGTCTGGACTAGGCGCTTTCTTGTCGCCTGTTGACACGTATATGTGCCCGTGCCCTAACTGCGGCACAGACATTATGTGAAGCTCGGGCAAATCAAGCCGACCCGGTTGGATTGACCAATCACTGGCTCAAAGCAGCACAGACGTGACGTGACACTCCACCAATCCGCGAAGCCAACGGGTTGGGTTGGCCTATCAGGGAAGCCAATGAATGCGTATACAATCTCCCTAATACACATCAGTAACATCACACACAATTCGTGTATTCTCCTCAGACACGCACTCAGATATGGTGCTGAGACTATATATGTAAACATTGTTGCGACCAAAGGTCACAGTTTACTTAGGAAAACCTGCAAAATCATGTCAAACTAGGGGGTTTCCATGATGCTGAATCCATTCCAAGCATTAGCTTTGCACGAAAAACACTCCTTGGGCTAAATTCGGCCATAGCCACTTGCCCAAATGTGCCCAAATGTGCTGACCTCATCACATTTGTGATGACACCTATGGCCATTTTTATGCGAATGAATGTTTTTTGTGCAAAACTAATGCTTGCAATGGATTCAGAATCATGAAAACCCCCTAGTTTTACATGTCACGCTACTTAAGGTAATGAAATTTGGAAATGTTGCTTTATATTGTTTGGTACCCCAACTTTCAGCAACTGTCAAAAAGTTTCCCAATGGAGTTGTGTTGGAACAAATGTATATGTGTTAGTAGACACCTTTATGAACATATTTGTGAAGAAAGGTAGTGGTAAAGCATTTTTTTTGCAGATTTGCCACACATTTAGCTAATCTTTCCTTATTAAGGCCAACAAACTCTTTTGCGATGGCTTTTCAAAACCTTATGCCCATACTCAACACCATGCCAACAATCTAAAACTAGTGCAAGTGCAAAATGATTTGTTGATATATTCCCTCCCAGTTTTAAAGGCATTTTAAGCAAGGGTGGGAATATGTAAAAATAAAAGAAATCATGAAAATGATGCACTTGGTGACTAGTTTTTGACAGTAATTTGTGTTGTAAACAAATGGGGTTCCGTGGGCATGTCAAACTGGGGGTCCTTGAAATTGAAGTCAATAATCGCTAAGAATTAGCTGATTGGTCAAACCAACCCGTAGACTTCACGGATTGGCCAGACATCTCTTGACATTTGTTGCCACTGTACCATTATAAGTGTTGGCTCACAGTAACGCTCCACTCCTTTACAGAGCGATGCTCTGCTGATCTCTTTGTGATCCATCTCAGTGCTGCTCGGGGACAATGATGCACTGGACAGTGCACCTGAAGGGGGCGCCCAAGGAAGAGGACCAGCCTCCGGCGGTAGCCGTGAGGCACGAGGTCTACGCGTTCGGAGGCTCCACGATCGCCGCCGACCAGATCCCCGTGAACGTCTTCAACACGGTCACGTTGCTCTGGACGAAGCTGCCCCCAGAGACCAACCGCAAGGGAAAACGCCCGCGGCAGGTTCCCTCCTGGCGCACGGGCCACACCGCCGTACTGATCAAGGACACAGTCTACGTCTGCGGGGGATCCACCGACCGGGGAAACATCTGCAAGAGCAGGCCGTACGCGTTCGACGTGCGCGCCCACTTCTGGTCCAAGCCCACGGTCTCCGGGACCGTCCCGGAGGCCCGGTGCGATGGCGCGGCCTGCGCCCTAGGTAGGGTCATGTACCTCCACGGGGGGATCACCCGGGACTACAATTACATCAACGACATCCACAAGCTGGACACCAGGACCATGGTCTGGTCGGCGATCGTCACTGCGGGGGGCCAGTCGCCACCTCACTCGGCGTACCACTCGGCCAACGTCATCAGGACCAAGGTGTTCGTGTTCGGGGGGGAAGGGGACGAGGGGGAGAGCTTCTACAACTACGTCAGGGTATTCGACACGACAACCAGCCGTTGGCTGAACCAGCCCTCCACGAGGCTGCACCCGCAAGGACAGAGGGTGTACCACTCGGCGTTTGCCTGGCACGGAGATCTGTACGTGTTCGGCAGCAAGAAACAGAAAAAGCCCAGACACCTCTGGAAGTTCAGTCCGGAGACATTCTCCTGGAAGAAGGTTCGCTGCAAGGGGAAAGGTCCGAGCGATAACTGGATGTGCTGTTGCATGGTGGGAGATCGTGTCGTCCTCTTTGGAGGATACCAGGGATTCAGCACGGTCCACGATGACCTATACGTCTTAGACTTGAGTCCTAGTCTGAAGACGTTGTGCAAGCTGGCGGTCATTCAGCGCGGTCTGGAGCAGTCTGGACTCCCACACAACGTCAGGTGGGAGCTGGAAGCCATGACAGGAAAGGAACATCCCAAGCCAACTGAGGAAAAGGAAGACGCTGACAAAAATGAAGCCGCTGAGAAAAGTACTTTCAGCCGTTGGAGGTACTGACTACCGTCAGCAACGGAATAAAAATAGACAAGGGCGCTCGTCAGAGGGAAGATCACCACCAGGCCGGGTTGCATATCACGGGTCATGTCAGGCGTGGGCTGCAGCCGCGAGAAAGACGTGGGGGAAATAGTTTGCGCGACATGCAGGGGAACTTCTCATTTGTGAATCCTAGTTTTTTGTTTAACCAACTCATTTTTGAGGGGCGCTAACCCCTCCTATGCACAGCTTTGTGTGTCCGTAGCACGTAATGTGATAGTTTGATTGGCTGAGCACGGAATGTGATAATTTGATTGGCTGAGCACGGAATGTATGATGATAAGAGCGCCCCTTTTTTATTACTTTTTTCATTTATATTTAAATATTTTTTCTGGAAAGGCTCCTCCTCCAGGAGTCAACGCAATCTAATCTAATCTAAAAAGAATCACACCCGTGTGAAATGAGGGGCGCTCTTGTCATAGTACATCAATTTATGTTAGCGGACATTTGACATTGCTACATAAGGTACATAAGGTGGTCCCTTATTGGTCAATCGCTCCCACCAACATGTGATTGGTTAGCCGGTTTGCTCGTTTACATATGATGTACGTTTTCACCTTCAATGTTTAATGTTTTGATGTTTAATTTACGTCATATTTAGCGGAATTATCAGCTCTTATCATCATACATCATCATGCATCGTCTCATACTGGCCAATCAGAATGCCTGTTGCCTGTGATTGGTTAGCTGATTTGTTCGTTTACACATGACGTACATTTTCCCTTCAATGCCAATGGCGTTTAATGTGTAATTTACGTCATATTTAGCGGACATTTGACCTAATTTCTCCGTTCCTTAAGTACCACAGACGAATAACAGTCTAAGTCCACACTATTGATCCTTAATATATAAATGATAGATAAGGGTTCAGGACAACAAGGCCTTTTCGTGGAGGGGTCAGTCTGAAATTTGGACTTAGACTGTTTTTCGTCTGTGGTACTCATTTAGTCAATAGCAAATATTGAGACGTGTGCATGGGGACATGATGCTGACGATGTATGCTCTCCATTGTTGTTCCGGTTGTATTCAGGTATTCATGGTTTTAAGGTTTCAGTCCTAATTGCCATTTGACACTGCACAACCTAGGCGGTCACATGAAACACACGCCATGTTTGAGTTTGAGACAGTTCGGTCGGCCGCTTTCCAAGGTAATGCTGCACAAAGTGACACCCACAGGGATTTGGTCAATTGTGTATAAAAACATATGGGGGAGGGGGCGTGGAATATACTTCTGTGGCCTAAACTGGCGGTGTGGCGTAAGATATTTGCCACTGACCAGTCCAGTTTCTCCTGCGAAAATGGGGCAGTGTGTGCACCTGATGTCACCTTGTTTTGGGTTTTAACTTCAATTAACACTGATTCTTTTGGCTGTGCAGAGTTGCCAGTTTTGCAAAGTGACATATATACACAATACATTTTCTCTGTTTTGAATAAACCATGTTATATATATAGCACCATCTATATCCTGCAATTTCAAGCCATCTGCTCTTGGTTACTAGTTTTTGATAGAAATTTGTATTGTAAACAAATGGGGTTCCATGGGCATGTCAAATGGTCAATAATCGCTATGAATTAGCTGATTGTTCAAACCAACCCGTAGACTTCACGGATTGTCCAGACATCTCTTGACATTTGTTGCCGCTGTACCATTTTATAAGTGTTGGCTTACAGTAACGCTCCACTCCTTTACAGAGCGATGCTCCACTGATCTCTTTGTGATCCATCTCAGAGCTGCTCTCGGGGACAATGCTGCCCTGGACAGTGCACCTGAAGGGGACAATGCTGCCCTGGACAGTGCACCTAAAGGGGACAATGCTGCCCTGGACAGTGCACCTGAAGGGGACAATGCTGCCCTGGACAGTGCACCTGAAGGGGACAACGCTGCACTGGACAGTGCATCTGAAGGGGACAATGCTGCACTGGGCAGTGCATCTGAAGGGGACAATGCTGCACTGGACAGTGCATCTGAAGGGGACGCCCAAGGAAGGGCGCCAGCCTGTGGCGGTAGCCGTGCCTTGCAGAAAACAACGAGTTGGAGAAAACAGGCTTGAAAGGTTCACTTCTGTGTACTCGAACATTACACCTAGCTACTTAGCATTTATTTCATATTTTTCATTTCAGCTCTGATATTTCAGACATGCTCTAGTATGTGAAGAGTCTGCCTGTGCGTTGGATATATTTTTATATCTGTTTTTCTCCTCTCCTGAACAGTTTGTCTTGCCGTCATTATTGTCTCTGTATCAAAAAGAGTCACATACTGTATATACACCCACTAATCAGTCTGTCTGTTTCTCATTTGCTGGGTCACACCTGGGTGAATCAGGTGGTGCTTTTAAGTAGTCACTACTCTGGTTCACTCTAGTACATAGGCCTACTAGCTGACAGAGTTGCCGTTCAGATGTCAGCGTTCAAATTCCCTCCACCTCCCCGGCCTCCTCCCTCTGGCATGTATTACTTTTTATAGCACGCAAGTACTGCGATCGGCTGGGTATGTACAGTATGTATGTCGGTGTACTCCACCATTTTTGGTGACGTAACTAAGGTACGTTTCAAGGTTGGTATAAGGTCAATAAAGTGTAAAGGATTTAGAATAGCAGAGAGCTCTAGTCGTACCCAGACAGACAGCAGAGAGCTCTATACAGAATCAGAGCAGCAGTCGTACCCAGACAGACAGACGAGAGCTCTAGGACTCAGAGCAGCAGTCGTACCCTCAGAGAGAGCTCTATAGGGACTCAGAGCCAGCAGTGGTGAGCGCACTTCATGGCACGCTCTGCTTGGGCAAGTTGGCATCTCGAGAGAGAGTGCATTTCTAGTTACTTGCGCAAGCAGAGCGCGCCGGTACCGCGATCGGCTGGGTATGTATCTCGGTGTTGTCCACCGGCCAATAAGTATATGTACTGTATGTAGTGTAGTCCACCGGCCAATAAGTATGTATGTATCTCGGTGTAGTCCACAGGCCAATAAGTATATGTACTGTATGTAGTGTAGTCCACCGGCCAATAAGTATGTATGTATGTCGGTGTAGTCCACTGGCCAATAAGTATGTATGTATGTCGGTGTAGTCCACTGGCCAATAAGTATGTATGTATGTCGGTGTAGTCCACCGGCCAATAAGTAATGGAGTTGGAACAACAGATGTTCAGGAGGAGGAGAAACGCACCTTGGCCCTGCCCTTCAGGCCACTCTCCGCCCCCCACGTCAATCTACCTGTCCCTATTTATACCTGCCCAGTACCACCCAGAATCCTCCATGTTTCGCCCGCGTCGCTGCGTCGCACACTAGCCGCCTTCCTACAGGCTTCTCGCAACCCACCCCCACCCCTTCACCACCTATTAAACAAAACTCTCTCCTCTCCTTCTCAGGTTCTTGCGGGGGATATCGTCCATGCGCACCGTAAGACGAACGCCTTACGACGAACGCCACACAACGAGTGCCATTCGACCACCTCCCCAAAGACTCAGGGTCGGCGACCCCCCCGGAACCTACACATCCGTATTCATTCATCCCTCCTGCATCCCTCCATTCCTTCACTGTCAATAAATCACTTAAACCTCCCCAATGGCGTGTTTATTCCTACTAGTGAATGTATGTATGTCGGTGTAGTCCACTGGCCAATAAGTATGTATGTATGTCGTGTAGTCCACCGGCCAATAAGTATGTATGTATGTCGGTGTAGTCCACTGGCCAATAAGTATGTATGTATGTCGGTGTAGTCCACTGGCCAATAAGTATGTATGTATGTCGGTGTAGTCCACCGGCCAATAAGTATGTATGTATGTCGGTGTAGTCCACTGGCCAATAAGTATGTATGTATGTCGGTGTAGTCCACTGGCCAATAAGTATGTATGTATGTCGGTGGAGTCCACTGGCCAATAAGTATGTATGTATGTCGGTGTAGTCCACTGGCCAATAAGTATGTATGTATGTCGGTGTAGTCCACTGGCCAATAAGTATGTATGTATGTCGGTGTAGTCCACTGGTTAATAAGTATGTATGTATGTATGTATGTATGTCGGTGTAGTCCACTGGTTAATAAGTATGTATGTATGTCGGTGTAGTCCACTGGCCAATAAGTATATATTTATGTCGTGTAGTCCACTGGCCAATAAGTAGGCTATGTATGTATGTCGTGTAGTCCACTGGCCAATAATGATGTATGTATGGCGGTGTAGTCCACTGGCCAATAAGTATGTATTTATGTCGTGTAGTCCACTGGCCAATAAGTATGTATGTATGTATGTATGTCGTGTAGTCCACTGGCCAATAATGATGTATGTATGTCGGTGTTGTCCACCGGCCAATAAGGAACCACTATTCTTGATGACGTGACTAAGGTACGTTTGGT
>NW_027638028.1:55000-62500 GCF_951216825.1 Electrona antarctica | reverse complement strand
AAACTGCTGCTAGCCATGTGGCGTTATTGCTTTTCAGATAAATCCAATGAAATAGCTGTCAAATGTCACGTACTGTATCTATGGCGTGTGTGGAGGTTATTTGTGAAATTTGTGAAAATAATGGAGTTATGGATGTAGCCTCGCACCTCTGACCACCTTACGCAATGAGGAATGTATACCCGTTTGATGGAGGAGCCCCCCCCTCCCTCCTCCCCCACACACACGTTGCCTGGGGGTGATTCCATTTGCACTTTCATTGATGTCACACACACACACACACACACACACACACACACACACACACACACACACACACACACACACACACACACACACACACACACACACACACACACTACACAAGCCACCTCCCATGGTCTGTCTTCACCCCCTACCATCATGTAAAACAACAATGCTGCAAACATCTTATTGACGAGACAGAGGGTTTCACTCACTTGTCATTTCCCTCTGAGCGGTGTGAAGAATTGTTCCTCTTTCCTTTCTTCAACGGGACAGCTCTGACTGACATCTCTGTGTTTCCCAGAATCCCTCCTTTTACAGTAAGCCCAGAAGAGGAAGGGACGGGTTGGGCATCTTGGAGAAGGTTAGGAAGACTGCAATCAACGTGCTTTAAGAGATTTGTACAATGCACCACAATCGGGTGAATCTTACAGTCACAAACTGTCATGATCCGTGTCGTGGTGTGCCCCTTCTTGGTAGGGTGACAATTCAGCCACTCACGTTCACGGTGCACGTGCACGGTAACATGTCATTGTTCCGGCCCATTACTGACCCTAACCCTAACCTCAGTCCTAACCGGCCACGCATGTCGGAGCCACGGGTGAATCTTAACCGGCCACACGTGTCTTAGACCGGCCACACAGGTCGGACAAATGGGATGTCGGACTTATGGGCAGTCCCCCCCCCCCCCCCCCCCGCCTGTGGTGTTGCATGCAGGACTTATGGGTAGTCCCCCCCCCACCTGTGGTGTTGCATGCAGGCCTTATGGGCAGTCCCCCCCCCCCCACCTGTGGTGTTGCATGCAGGCCTTATGGGCAGTCCCCCCCCCCCACCTGTTGCATGCAGGCAGGCAACGACTGATTGACAAACATCAGCCTCGTCTTTGAATTCAGACATGGAATTGGTTTTCTTCATGTTTTCTGATTGGTTAGTTGGTGAGGATGTTTATGTGAACCGAACATGATAAACTATCTATCTATGCAACCGTTGAAAACAACTATTATGATTTGAATTATGGCAAAGATTTTGTAGTGAATGTTTAAAACCTGGGACATATTAGTGTTTTCACTAGTAAGAGACCACACCCAAAAGCTTAGGTCAAGACTCTGGGTGTGTGTGTGGGGGGGGGGGGGAGGTCTCGGGGGCTGACAGCCATCGTTGTTGTACTCGAGGATCGGTCGGTCGTCTTTGCTCCGTCACTGCCTCCCCCTGGATAGAGAAATAGAGACAGAAGCAAGAGCGAGAGGGGCACGGTGGCACAGTCGGTAGTGCTGTCGCCTCACAGCTAGAAGGTCCTGGGTTCGATTCCCGTTGGGGACGCTGTGGGCACTGGCGGCGTGTCCTCTCCTCCGCGTCATCAGTTCCCATACCCGAGGCGGGGTTGGCGAAAGGGCCTTTCTGTGAAAAGTTTGCATGTTCCCCCGTGTCCCCTAGGGTAGGTACCCTCACAAAAAACATGCAGTACTCCTGGTCTCTAAACTGCCACCCCCTGGCCAGCCGGGGCGCCTGATGGAGGGGAAAGGAACTGGTTGGAATAACATGTTCCTTCCACATGCTACGTCCAACCAGGGAAACTCCCCCCTGTCAGGTGTAAAGGAGCAACTTGGACACTCATGCATGAAGGAAGCATGAGTTCAAGTCCGTTGCTCTCCCCAGGTTGGCGGAGGGTGTGTAGAGCCCAGGATCACATTAGATAATTTGTTGTGGGAAATATGAACTCAAATCTATATAGTATATTGTTCCATGCTAGTCTGTCTGGTCGTGTCTGTGAGCAACACCTTGGCCTGAAAGCCTGTCTTAATCCAATCAACCCTTTGATCAAGCTGTATGTAAAAGACCATGTCACACCTCCTGTCTCAGGAGGGGGGCGACAGCCAAGACAGTCAGGGCGTCTGTATTGTACCTTTGTGAAGGTGTGGACCTGCTTCTGGGGTATAAGAGAGGACCTACGGAGAAGCTGGGGAGGCTAGTGGGATGGAGACGACGAGAGAGAGATGTACTGAGAGAGAAAGTTGGAGTGATGCAGGCTAAGCCTGCTAGACTAGTAGATGTTGTTTGCTTGTTGCTGTTCTTCTGAATAAACTTCTAAGATATACATTCACCCGGATGGACATATATTATTTCCATAACAATTTGGCACCCCAGGTGGGACTGGATTACTCTGCTGGAGCGGATAACTCCATTCAAATGAACCTCAGGACTAACAAATCTTTCTGACGATTTTTGGAGGAACAGTTCGAGAAGATGGAAGACAAATCAAGCAAAAGGGAGACTAACCATACTACGGTGACACAACCACAAGGACTGAAATAAAGACATGAAGGTGAAGTAGATGTTTTTGCAACCATACTTAGGAGGACAATGGGAGGCAAGTTGAGTTATAAGAGAGAGGGACAGTTTGAAGAGGAACAAAGGACAAGGAAACAGATTGAAGCCACGGTACTTTCTCTACAGGAAAAGCTGAGTAGAACCCTGGGGAAGCTTGTCACAGCCCTACAAAAGTTAGACAACCACACAATTGCGAGAACCGTTAGTTGTGATGGCTCCAGACTGGAAGACGGAGATGTACACACTGCCAACCCTTGTGCACATGATAAACTTATGAGCTGGAGGGAAATAGAGCTGGAAGAGTTCTCTCATCAAACCAACCCCCCACACAAGATCAATACACACAGCCAAGCTGGGCCACATCAGACATTTCCACTAATGTCGTATCCTGCAAATCCACACCCACAACCTCCTGCTGAAGCTGCAGAGGAAATCTGTGATGCTGACTCTGAAACAGTGCAGGTCCGACACAACTGGACCCAAGAAGTAAGGGAAATTGTGAAGGATCTCCCATGTCCGACCGAAAATGTGGAACGCTGGTGTACATCCGTGTTGGATTTAATATTAATGTATCAGCCATCCGCAACAGAGTTGGAAACAGTGTTTCGCAAAGTTTTCAAACTGAAATGGCCACACCTGAAAGGCGATTTTGATGTAAATGGACCAAGGAAGGAAATTGTCACAGGACAGTTACAAAATGCACATGGCCTTTTTTCGAGGATAAGGGAGGCCTACCCAGTCCGTACAGATTGGAATAAAATCCATTCCATTAAGCAGAAACATAATGAAAGCTGTGACATCTACAGAACGAGGATGGAGCAGTGTTTCAACAGACATGCTGGCCTGACCTATGATAATGCAGCATACAACCACCTATTAAAGAATGTTTTGGTACATGGATTGTTGCCATCCATTCATGACGGAGTCATGACATCATGCATAGGCTGGGAGAGTACGGAGTTGGACCTGGTCTGGTCACATGCGGAACATGCAGAAAGGTTGGCAATCACACAGGAAGACACTCGGAAGAAGAAGCTGGAAACAGCACGACTGATGTATTATGAGGGGCATGCTATGACAACACCACAGATGCTCTACAAGGAACCGATTCCACAAAAGCAGGTTCCAGCACGACAGACGCATTTCCAGCAACAACAGTGCAGGAATCACGGAAGGCAAGATGGATGGCGATTTCATCAAAGGCAGAAGCAAGACCGAGAGAGAAGACGGTGGAAACTTTGCTACAACTGTGGTAGTGGGGATCATATCCGTCACAACTGCCCACACGAGCAGTCAGGAGATTAACCCATGGGAGGTAAATGCCAACAGCTTTGTTGTTTTCCATTCTAATGCAACAACAATACCAGACCAGTACATTTGAACCTGTCTAGCGCCCTCACTTCTAGCAAGTTTGATGACAAGTGACTTTATTCAAAATGTCCAGAAATGGTAGCCCTGCTGCATTTGTTTAGTAAGGGTCAGGGGACAATGAGATCCTGCTGAATCAACCTCCCGTTTTTCCAACCAGTAACGTACTTCTGTCATTAAAGTTATTTAGCTGGACTCTGAGACGAAACATTTATTTTTTGCCAATGTGCAAGAACACTGACTCAACCTCAGAAAGGATGTGTGTGCCACGGATTCAAGCCTTTATTAAGCAATATCAAAATCTTTCTTGTGAAGCTAAAACATACAAAATATTTGTGTAGGCATTTATCAAGCAGCATTTTTTCCCCTACAAAACAAAAGCAAAAACTGGCACCTTGAGGGGGGTCTCACCTGTGGCTATGTGGTCTTTTGACCAGGCTGTATTTCAAAGGACTGGGCTTAAACCTGTAGTGTAGGGTAAGTAAGCTATAGAGATTCAAATCAGACCATTGTCACTCCACCAAAACCGTTTGCGGTTGGGATCCATGTGACACCCATTTTATGTCATAGTAGGGTGAAGGAATTATTACTACAAAGTGAAAACCCAGTTACATTGTCCCAGTCCCAGTTTTCAAATGTAGGTACTAGTTAATAGTAAGCAATGTAAAAATACCAAGATTTTATCCTGCTGGATCAGTGTTTTTCAAACTTACCAGTGAGTTAAAATCTCAATATATGATCTGCTATTTTTGCTATGTTGGAAATGGACTCTCACTCACAGACACTTGTGTATGTAAGTGAGAGTGGGGGGAACAGAGAATAAAATGAAATTGAAATTGTAAGGTAGATAATAAATAATTTGTGTTTCACATGAGTGGATTTTCTGGACCATGTTGAATGAACAAACTGCAGATGTTCATTTATCATGTCCAGAACCTTTTCTTGTGCACATACTGTAGGTTTTTGACGTTTTGTTAGAACCTTTTCTTGTGCACATATACTGTAGGCTTTTGACGTTTTGAAGGGAATTGATTTTATTTAGCATTTTTGAATATTTAATAGAGTAGCCTATTGGATGATTGTTATGTTAAGTGATACTGACTTGACTTTTTAAGGCATTTAAGTTTGAGTGGTGTTGATTTGATCGTTTTGGTTGACACTAGAACCTTTTCTTGTGCACATACACTGTAGGCTTTTGACGTTTTGAAGGGAATTGATTTTATTTAGCATTTTTGAATATTTAATAGAGTAGCCTATTGGATGATTGTTATGTTAAGTGATACTGACTTGACTTTTTAAGGCATTTAAGTTTGAGTGGTGTTGATTTGATCGTTTTGGTTGACGTATCTTTATATTATATGAACTTATGAATTGATTTATGTCTCTATTATTTATGTCAAAGGATCCATGTTTTATGAATATACAGTATATGGCCATTGTATAGTTAGAAATGAGAATATATGATGAGGTAACTTGGAGTCGCAGTACAAGGACAATGTGTTTAATGCATAGACATGGGAAATGGCTGCTTTTAAAAATTATAACCTATAGAGGTGTGAGGAATTGTGGACTTTTGCAGCCTGGCTTGGTTAAATTATTAGACATCTAATAGAGGTGTATGGAATTGTGGACTTTCAAGCCGTTTCAGTGTCTGTTATTTTTGTGATTAGTTATATATGGGATATTCCAATACAAAAATAAACCTGCGGGGATGCCTATCATATATGTTCTACTTGGTCAGACGCTAATGTTGTATGTATTCACATGGGTGATAAAATGTAAGGGTACATTTAATAGAGTAATTATGTTTTTCAGGGGAATCTTTCCATAACTGTATTGTGAGATTAAGAATTAATGAATTAATGTTGCATTTATTTATCTTTGTGCTTCTTATCGCAAATTGTTGGACTGTTGTATTATTATTATGACATGCATTGATTTCAGGGTTTTTGACAGTCAAATATGTGGCCAGTATTTGATATTTTCCCTTTAGAAAATGAATGTTAATTTATCTTTTATTTTGTCCATATTCAATTATGTATTCTCGTGAACTCTGTATCATATTTTCATACTGTGGAAAGACACTATATATGTTTAAATTTTGATTTTAGGCATGCATTTGTTTGTATGTAATCTTAATGCCTGTATATGTAACTTGTTTTATTTCATATTTCTGTAATGTCGACAAATTGTCAAAATATATTTCTATATCGACAAGATTGTCGAAATGGGGGAATGTTGTGGGAAATATGAACTCAAATCTATATAGTATATTGTTCCATGCTAGTCTGTCTGGTCGTGTCTGTGAGCAACACCTTGGCCTGAAAGCCTGTCTTAATCCAATCAACCCTTTGATCAAGCTGTATGTAAAAGACCATGTCACACCTCCTGTCTCAGGAGGGGGGCGACAGCCAAGACAGTCAGGGCGTCTGTATTGTACCTTTGTGAAGGTGTGGACCTGCTTCTGGGGTATAAGAGAGGACCTACGGAGAAGCTGGGGAGGCTAGTGGGATGGAGACGACGAGAGAGAGATGTACTGAGAGAGAAAGTTGGAGTGATGCAGGCTAAGCCTGCTAGACTAGTAGATGTTGTTTGCCTGTTGCTGTTCTTCTGAATAAACTTCTAAGATATACATTCACCCGGATGGACATATATTATTTCCATAACAATTGACACATGGGAGAAAAATGGGTTACAAAATTATGGGATAAAAAAAAAAAAGAAGTAAGAGCGAGAATCGAGGAGGAAGGAGCAGGTTGAGGTGGAGGAGGACGATGAATTTGAAAGCAGTGAATGGCAGAAATAGTCACGATCTACAAGAGTAGTCAGTACTCACGACCCGTGTTTGGTCTGTTGTGAAGCAGAACAAACAAGCCGGCAGAGAGATCACAGGTGTATTTATACTGTGGTGATTGCAGCAAGGATTGGCTGTGGTGAGTGGAGGCAGGTGTAGTGGATACGGGTGATTGTGAATGGGGTGTGGCTAATGAATGAGTGAGGGCAAGAGTGGTAGATGGGGAAGCAATAGGCCTATCTCACAGAATTTCCCTGCCCCCTTAATACGCCCCCTTTCCGCGTTAGTGGTGATAGCGTGACGTCACTCCATAGACACTACATGTTAACAGAGGTAATTTAAGAAGTCTACAACTTTTGTTTTCTCAAGGTAAGGTTTGTTCTATCTGTTCGAGCTGATTTACCATCTTGTTTGCTTCATAATAATATTGGTCTGTCACATTTTTACATTAGGAAATGTACTTAGATTCTCCAGAGAAAAAAACGTGTAAATGCTAATGTTAAATGACACCACTATCTACCGGAAGGGGGCGTGGAAAGGGGGCTGTGAGATAGGCCTATCGGCCGTGATAAGCAGAGGGTGGTCTCTACTCCTGAACCTATGTTGAACACAACTACATTTAGAGATATTTGTCGGACGTCTGGTCACCCCACCTTCTTCTGGACATGTTCTTTAGCCCTGTACAACTCGTTCTATGTTCAGTGTAGGTTTCTAGGTCTTCTAGTTCTGCTCTGTCTGGTTGTTAAACCCATGTGTCTTATTGTGAAGTA
>NW_027638028.1:0-50000 GCF_951216825.1 Electrona antarctica | reverse complement strand
AGGGCTGAAGGGCAGCTATAGGCTCACACTGATTCAGTTATAGGGCTGAAGGGCAGCTATAGGCTCACACTGATTCAGTTATAGGGCTGAAGGGCAGCTATAGGCTCACACTGATTCAGTCATAGGGCTGAAGGGCAGCTATAGGCTCACACTGATTCAGTTATAGGGCTGAAGGGCAGCTAGGCTCACACTGATTCAGTTATAGGGCTGAAGGCTAGGCTCACACTGATTCAGTTATAGGGCTGAAGGCTAGGCTCACACTGATTCAGTCATAGGGCTGAAGGCTAGGCTCACACTGATTCAGTCATAGGGCTGAAGGCCAGCTAGGCTCACACTGATTCAGTTATAGGGCTGAAGGCTAGGCTCACACTGATTCAGTTATAGGGCTGAAGGCTAGGCTCACACTGATTCAGTTATAGGGCTGAAGGCTAGGCTCACACTGATTCAGTCATAGGGCTGAAGGCTAGGCTCACACTGATTCAGTCATAGGGCTGAAGGCCAGGCTCACACTGATTCAGTCATAGGGCTGAAGGCTAGGCTCACACTGATTCAGTCATAGGGCTGAAGGCCAGCTAGGCTCACACTGATTCAGTCCTAGGGCTGAAGGCCAGGCTCACACTGATTCAGTCATAGGGCTGAAGGCTCACACTGATTCAGTCCTAGGGCTGAAGGCCAGGCTCACACTGATTCAGTCATAGGGCTGAAGGCTCACACTGATTCAGTCCTAGGGCTGAAGGCTCACACTGATTCAGTCCTAGGGCTGAAGGCTCACACTGATTCAGTCCTAGGGCTGAAGGCCAGGCTCACACTGATTCAGTCATAGGGCTGAAGGCTCACACTGATTCTGTCCTAGGGCTGAAGGCTCACACTGATTCAGTCCTAGGGCTGAAGGCTCACACTGATTCAGTCCTAGGGCTGAAGGCTCACACTGATTCAGTCCTAGGGCTGAAGGCTCACACTGATTCAGTCCTAGGGCTGAAGGCTCACACTGATTCAGTCCTAGGGCTGAAGGCTCACACTGATTCAGTCCTAGGGCTGAAAGCTCACACTGATTCAGTCATAGGGCTGAAGGCTCACACTGATTCAGTCATAGGGCTGAAGGCTCACACTGATTCCGTTTGATTCAAACTGTTCCCGAATATGATTGCCTGCATGGTCCCCCGCTGCATGGCCATGATTCACATTGGCCTTGATTCTTCGCACCCAGAGTACACTTCATCACACTGTTATCAATGCTTTCACATTGCAGCAATCCGTAACCGAGTACAATTCAATCGGTCCCGAGACTGTTTACCCCCGTGTGGTCCCAGGAATGGTTGGGTGATCCGCTCCGCGGGGAACGGTATGCAGCATCCACACCACCACGACATCTGGTGGTCCTGAGTGTGCTCCTGGGACCATAGTGTGAATCTGCCCTAAGTGTCCTGCTCAGGGACCATAGTGTGAATCTGCCCTAAGTGTCCTGCTCCTGGGACCATAGTGTGAATCTGCCCTAAGTGTCCTGCTCAGGGACACTAAGTGTCCTGCTCAGGGACACTTTGACACATTGCTGGGAGCTGAAATCGTATATGGAACCTCCAGGACCTCCGGAGTCCGATAGGCGGGCTCACTAACCATTCAGATATGGCCGCCCTTAATCTACTGTACTATCTCTATTAAGTTGAAAATACCAAAGGGGATGCAATGAGTCCTAACTCTACTTCAGTAAGGTCACATTCTCATTCAAATCTTGTGTTAAATTTCAATCTTAAAATTGACCTATTAGGCTTTACTGTGAAGTTTACTCCAGGCTGTGTGTGTACCCGCATGCGAGCGTGTGTGCGTGCGTTTGTGCGTGCCGTGCATGCGTGTGTGTGTGTGTGTTGACTGTGTTGACTATTGACTTGTTTGTGTGTCTGTGTTGTCTTGTTGACCTGGAAGGGGTTGGCAGGATGATATCATCCAAACAACACTTGCAGGGACATGAACATCATCGCTGCATGTCTGGCATCTCACAGTGGATGTCTTCTCACCAACTCAAGCTGAACCCAGACGAGACCGAGCTTCTCTTCTTCACAGTTAAGTCCTGCCCCAACGCCCTGGTGACTTCAGTTCCAACGGCCAAGAAGCTGTTGTCCTGGACAGTCAGCTCTCATTCAGAACCTTGGTGTTGTCCTGGACAGTCAGCTCTCATTCAGAACCTTGGTGTTGTCCTGGACAGTCAGCTCTCATTCAGAACCTTGGTGTTGTCCTGGACAGTCAGCTCTCATTCAGAACCTTGGTGTTGTCCTGGACAGTCAGCTCTCATTCAGAACCTTGGTGTTGTCCTGGACAGTCAGCTCTCATTCAGAACCTTGGTGTTGTCCTGGACAGTCAGCTCTCATTCAGAACCTTGGTTTTGTCCTGGACAGTCAGCTCTCATTCAGAACCTTGGTGTTGTCCTGGACAGTCAGCTCTCATTCAGAACCTTGGTGTTGTCCTGGACAGTCAGCTCTCATTCAGAACCTTGGTGTTGTCCTGGACAGTCAGCTCTCATTCAGAACCTTGGTGTTGTCCTGGACAGTCAGCTCTCATTCAAGTCACACAAATCATGTAGGTTTACACTCCATAACAGTTGAAGGATCACCCAGGAGCCCAGCTCCTTACCCAGACCTCAGTCATATCAAAACTTGACTACTGTAACTCGCTCCTTACTGGCCTCCGGCATGAGTGATTAAGCCCCTCCAAATTATCCAGAACGCCGCAGCAAATGCTTGGTCTTCAACCAGCAGAAATCTTCATGTCTCCCCCCTTCTCCGCTCCCTCCATTGGCTCCTATAGTTACTGCCCGCACAGAGTACAAACCACTGATGTTGGCTTACAAAGCAACCAAAGGTATCTTCAAAGCCTGATCCAACCCTACAGCCCCTCCCGCTCACTCAGATCAGCTAACACAGGCAAGCTGTCAGAACCTTCCCTAAAACATCCAGGACAACGCTCCACTGTCAGAACCTTCCCTAAAACATCCAGGACAACGCTCCACTGTCAGAACCTTCCCTAAAACATCCAGGACAACGCTCCACGCGTCCCAGACTCTTCTCCCTCCCGGGTCACAAAGTGAACAAACTCCCGATTGCAGTTAGAACTACAGACTCACTCCCAATCCTCCGCCGTTTATATCTGAAGACTCACCTCTTCCAAGACTCCACCTTAGCCCGTAGCACTTGCCCTTACAAGCGTATGCAAAGATTAAAGATTGTTAAAGAGTGATTTAGATAGCATGTTATTTAGACAGATGCCATTTGTTGACCTGGCATCCTTGTTTGTATAGTTTGAATGTACATATTATATATTATTTTGCTATTAAACGTTTTAGACTGATGATAGGTTCATGGTTTACCATCGATCCGAGATTACTCTCTCTCTCTCTATGCATGTGATGTAGTCCTACCTTGTGTTATAATGTACATCGCTCTGGATTAAGAGAGTCTGCTAATGTAAAGTAAAGGAATAGATTGTTGTTGTTTTTTTCAAATGAAGATATAAAAAAACAAATCAAAAGCATTTTATGTAGATGTTGCACGTAGCACTCTGTAATGTATACTCATAGCCTCACCGTATACAGATAATCTTGCTTATGATTCTTGATGACTATTTATATGTATTGATGCATTACCATGTGTGCTAAATGCCTAAATTGTAAATTGGAAAATCATGACCAGAAACCGAAAGGCCGTTTGGATGACGACAGTACAGATGGAATGTCACTGAGGTCAACGCTGTCTGAGGGTGTGAAGGCAGGTTGCCTTGTCATGACGTCTGTTTGTCACCGAGATCTGAGAGGTCCGAGCGGCCAGAGGCCCCTCGGTTCAGTCAGCCAGTCGCCCAGTGACTGGCTGACTGAGATCTGAGAGGTCCGAGCGGCCAGAGGCCCCTGGGCTCAGTCAGCCAGTCGCCCAGTGACTGGCTGACTGAGCCGAGTGGCCAGAGGCCCCTGGGCTCAGTCAGCCAGTCGCCCAGTGACTGGCTGACTGAGATCTGAGAGGTCCGAGCGGCCAGAGGCCCCTGGGCTCAGTCAGCCAGTCGCCCAGTGACTGGCTGACTGAGATCTGAGAGGTCCGAGCGGCCAGAGGCCCCTGGGCTCAGTCAGCCAGTCGCCCAGTGAGAGGTCCGAGCGGCCAGAGGCCCCTGGGCTCAGTCAGCCAGTCGCCCAGTGACTGGCTGACTGAGATCTGAGAGGTCCGAGCGGCCAGAGGCCCCTGGGCTCAGTCAGCCAGTCGCCCAGTGACTGGCTGACTGAGATCTGAGAGGTCCGAGCGGCCAGAGGCCCCTGGGCTCAGTCAGCCAGTCGCCCAGTGAGAGGTCCGAGCGGCCAGAGGCCCCTGGGCTCAGTCAGCCAGTCGCCCAGTGACTGGCTGACTGAGATCTGAGAGGTCCGAGCGGCCAGAGGCCCCTGGGCTCAGTCAGCCAGTCGCCCAGTGACTGGCTGACTGAGATCTGAGAGGTCCGAGCGGCCAGAGGCCCCTGGGCTCAGTCAGCCAGTCGCCCAGTGACTGGCTGACTGAGATCTGAGAGGTCCGAGCGGCCAGAGGCCAGTCGCCCAGTGACTGGCTGACTGGCGAGGTGATATACAGTCTAGCAGCGTCTTTCCTCACTGCGCGGTCTAAATTTAACCGCCTTTAAATATCTGCTGCCATGATGACGCTCTGTCTGCTGCTGTGACAACTGACAATTCAATAAGTCACCTATAAAACAATATACATTCTATATATTATCCCTCTTACACTCGCTCAACAATCAGTCAATGAATCAATCAATCAATCAATCAATCAATCAATCAATCAATCAATCAATCAATCAATCAATCTTCGTTTATTGTAGTTGTATCATTTAGTTTGATTCTCAAACATTTTCCCAGCAAGGACTGCCACATTTGGCCATGACCCGCATTTTGTGAGAGGGATGAGAGAAGGAAAGATTTTCAAATTGTTATTTATGTTAATGTATGTTATTACAAAACATACATTAAATCGATTTATTCTGGAAAAAGCTTTGTGAGAGCTTGTGTTTGTGATGATTGTAGATATACAGCCCATGTTATTGTTGTTAAAAGAAGATCAGATGAATTAAAGGTGCACTATATATATATATATATATATATATATATATATATATGAGAGAGAGAGAGAGAGTGTGTGTGTGTGTGTGTGTGTGTGTGTGTGTGTGTGTGTGTGTGTGTGTGTGTGTGTGTGTGTGTGTACAGGGATAGGAGTGCTACAGTGCCCCCCGTGGCTGCATCCAGTAACTGCACCAATGCTGCATGGCCTCTTAATGGCTTGCATAGACTTGTGTCTGCCTATTGTTTCAGCGCCATGGGCTCGCCGTCTCCCCCAACTACCGTCCTCCTCATCAGCTCTGGCACGGCGTCTCGTCTCGTTTGGAGCGGGATCTAATGAGTCCTCTGACTCCACGGCTCCCCTGAAGCAAAGCTCACCCCCATCTGACCTCTGACCCCCCCGTCTCCTGCCCGCCCCCGACCGCTCGGGGCAAGTACCGTCTTCCATTAAGCACATTAACCCTGGGCTTCCTATTTTCAAAATCTTTCGACCAAATGTCTTGGGTTTGTTTCTTAAACAGACCAAATGTCTTGGGTTTGTTTCTTAAACAGACCAAATGTCTTGGGTTTGTTTCTTAAACAGCGCATGCAGCGATTGTGACGATGCGACTCAATATACATGGTCAATCTTTGGTCCTACACCTCTCCACCTCTGGTCATGAAGTGTGGGTCATGGCCAAAAGAACAACATCACGGATACAAGCGGCTGAAATTAGTTTCGGGGCAGGCTAAGAAACTAAGACGCTCCTTTACATGCATGGAAACAAGCTATAGTTAAGGTGGTTCAGTAAGTACGGATGCTTCCCTATAGAGAGGTTTTCCAAGCACATGCAGCAGAGAGGGACAGAGTGAAGACCCC
Organism: Electrona antarctica; assembly: GCF_951216825.1. NCBI lineage: Eukaryota > Metazoa > Chordata > Actinopteri > Myctophiformes > Myctophidae > Electrona > Electrona antarctica. Next base: position 44,067 of record NW_027638028.1, on the reverse strand, counting down.
CATGCAGCAGAGACAGGGACAGAGTGAAGACCCACATGCAGCAGAGACAGGGACAGAGTGAAGACCCCCATGCAGCAGAGACAGGGACAGAGTGAAGACCCACATGCAGCAGAGACAGGGACAGAGTGAAGACCCCCATGCAGCAGAGACAGGGACAGAGTGAAGACCCCCATGCAGCAGAGACAGGGACAGAGTGAAGACCCACATGCAGCAGAGACAGGGACAGAGTGAAGACCCCCATGCAGCAGAGACAGGGACAGAGTGAAGACCCCCATGCAGCAGAGACAGGGACAGAGTGAAGACCCCCATGCAGCAGAGACAGGGACAGAGTGAAGACCCCCATGCAGCAGAGACAGGGACAGAGAGAAGACCCACATGCAGCAGAGACAGGGACAGAGTGAAGACCCCCATGCAGCAGAGACAGGGACAGAGAGAAGACCCCCATGCAGCAGAGACAGGGACAGAGTGAAGACCCCCATGCAGCAGAGACAGGGACAGAGTGAAGACCCCCATGCAGCAGAGACAGGGACAGAGTGAAGACCCCCATGCAGCAGAGACAGGGACAGAGAGAAGACCCACATGCAGCAGAGACAGGGACAGAGTGAAGACCCCCATGCAGCAGAGACAGGGACAGAGTGAAGACCCCCATGCAGCAGAGACAGGGACAGAGTGAAGACCCCCATGCAGCAGAGACAGGGACAGAGTGAAGACCCCCATGCAGCAGAGACAGGGACAGAGTGAAGACCCCCATGCAGCAGAGACAGGGACAGAGTGAAGACCCCCATGCAGCAGAGACAGGGACAGAGTGAAGACCCACATGCAGCAGAGACAGGGACAGAGTGAAGACCCACATGCAGCAGAGACAGGGACAGACAGAGTGAAGACCCACATGCAGCAGAGACAGGGACAGACAGAGTGAAGACCCACATGCAGCAGAGACAGGGACAGACAGAGTGAAGACCCACATGCAGCAGAGACAGGGACAGACAGAGTGAAGACCCACATGCAGCAGAGACAGGGACAGACAGAGTGAAGACCCACATGCAGCAGAGACGGGGACAGACAGAGTGAAGACCCACATGCAGCAGAGACAGGGACAGAGTGAAGACCCACATGCAGCAGAGACAGGGACAGAGTGAACACCCCCATGCAGCAGAGACAGGGACAGAGTGAAGACCCCCATGCAGCAGAGACAGGGACAGAGTGAAGACCCACATGCAGCAGAGACAGGGACAGAGTGAAGACCCACATGCAGCAGAGACAGGGACAGAGTGAAGACCCCCATGCAGCAGAGAGGGACAGAGTGAAGACCCACATGCAGCAGACAGGGACAGAGTGAAGACCCCCATGCAGCAGAGAGGGACAGAGTGAAGACCCACATGCAGCAGAGACAGGGACAGAGTGAAGACCCCCATGCAGCAGAGACAGGGACAGAGTGAAGACCCCCATGCAGCAGAGAGGGACAGAGTGAAGACCCACATGCAGGAGAGACAGGGACAGAGTGAAGACCCACATGCAGCAGAGACAGGGACAGACAGAGTGAAGACCCCCATGCAGCAGAGAGGGACAGAGTGAAGACCCCCATGCAGCAGAGACAGGGACAGAGTGAAACCCACATGCAGCAGAGACAGGGACAGAGTGAAGACCCACATGCAGCAGAGACAGGGACAGAGTGAAGACCCACATGCAGCAGAGACAGGGACAGAGTGAAGACCCACATGCAGCAGAGACAGGGACAGAGTGAAGACCCACATGCAGCAGAGACAGGGACAGAGTGAAGACCCCCATGCAGCAGAGACAGGGACAGAGTGAAGACCCCCATGCAGCAGAGACAGGGACAGAGTGAAGACCCACATGCAGCAGAGACAGGGACAGAGTGAACACCCCCATGCAGCAGAGACAGGGACAGAGAGAAGACCCACATGCAGCAGAGACAGGGACAGAGTGAAGACCCACATGCAGCAGAGACAGGGACAGACAGAGTGAAGACCCCCATGCAGCAGAGAGGGACAGAGTGAAGACCCACATGCAGCAGAGACAGGGACAGAGTGAAGACCCACATGCAGCAGAGACAGGGACAGAGTGAAGACCCACATGCAGCAGAGACAGGGACAGAGTGAAGACCCCCATGCAGCAGAGACAGGGACAGAGTGAAGACCCACATGCAGCAGAGACAGGGACAGAGTGAACACCCCCATGCAGCAGAGACAGGGACAGAGAGAAGACCCACATGCAGCAGAGACAGGGACAGAGTGAAGACCCACATGCAGCAGAGACAGGGACAGACAGAGTGAAGACCCCCATGCAGCAGAGACAGGGACAGAGTGAAGACCCACATGCAGCAGAGACAGGGACAGACAGAGTGAAGACCCCCATGCAGCAGAGAGGGACAGAGTGAAGACCCACATGCAGCAGAGACAGGGACAGAGTGAAGACCCACATGCAGCAGAGACAGGGACAGAGTGAAGACCCACATGCAGCAGAGACAGGGACAGAGTGAAGACCCACATGCAGCAGAGACAGGGACAGACAGAGTGAAGACCCCCATGCAGCAGAGAGGGACAGAGTGAAGACCCACATGCAGCAGAGACAGGGACAGAGTGAAGACCCACATGCAGCAGAGACAGGGACAGAGTGAAGACCCACATGCAGCAGAGAGGGACAGACAGAGTGAATAACCACATGGGGGGGATTGTGTCTCCACACTGGCCTGCATGCGAACACCTCAGGATCCCCCAGTTAGGGCTGGCTAATGTAGGCCATGCATGGAAGGGGAAGTATGGGGGTTCTCAGCTGGAACTGCTGCCCCCCACGACCCGACTTCAGATAAGCGGTTGAAGATGGATGGATTTGACGCTCGCGTGGCGCTGGCTGGGGAGGGTGATTTTCAGTGGCATCAATTGGGTATGGCAAGCTATGGCAGCTGCCATTGTTTGCGAGAAAGCAAACAACTAAAAGAAGACGGATGGATGGTACCTAAACATTCTGAGTACAGACTGCAGCTTGACAACTGGCTGGCTTTGGAGTCAGTTCACAGCTCCCTGACAGCATTATAAACAATATCAAAATGTCATCCCCACGTTTCAAGCTCTCCCCTATAGCAGAAGCACAAGTGTCTATCAGAATGTAGAATGTACTCATTTGCGGTCGCTGAATCATATATTTGCAACCCTTATACCCACACACTCTTATGTCAAGCGACTTTGAGTAGCCTACTTATTCTTTTTATTCTTCTCCTTGTTATAGGCCTAACCATTATGGTTCTTTCTACGCATGTTTCACAGAAGCTCCATATGGAACCTTTTAAGGTGCCGTGTAGATCCCTTCTAGGTAGCAGCGTGGGGTGACGGTGTAGAGTTTGGCAGAGTGGGAGGTTGGGGTCACAAGGAGGCTGGATGGAGGTGAGGATTAGAGGGCACACAATGAAACCCCCACCCCACCCGTGGCGATAATTTGTCTAGAATAATTGTGTGTGTGTGTGTGTGTGTGTGTGTGTGCCACACACACACACACACACACACACACACACACACACACACACACACACACACACACACACACACACACACACACACACACACACACACACACACACACACACACAGTGTGCGTGCATCGTGGTATGTTTGGTGCATGTAGCTTGCTGTAGGTCCAGAGTGAAGGAGCTCTCCACAGCGAGTGGAGGACCCTCGCTGTCAGCCAGGAATCTGAGGGGACCCCCCCTCCCCTCCCTCCCTCTACACAAACCCTGAAGACCCTCACCCAGTCACAGCCCTCACCCTGCACTCAGCCAGGAGGGTGAGGAGGATTAAATCAGTGATTCTGAAACCTTTTCATTTCATACAGACCCCCTTTTGGTAAGATACACTGTGTTCATTTAACTCTGAGAGTACATGTGTGTGTTTAGGAAATTAGAAATACCAGAGAATGTACGTTTGAACCAAATAAAGGCAGTTGAGGCACCTGTACTGTTATAGATTCAAGTGTTGTATGAAAGTCATGTAAAATTAGCATTTCATCTGTACCAGTACATAATGCCAAATAAAGTAAAAGGTAGCTATATGTGTCTACTGTATGTCATGTGTAATTTCACTTCTAATAGCACTTCTAATAATGTCAGAGTTTAGCTCTGATGTTGACTGTTTAGTTCTGACTGGAAGCAGTGGCCGGCTATAGAGAGGTGACAAATGGCAGTACACTGCCATCTAGTGGTCCGGAAGGACGTCAAGCGCATGGAGAACAGTGCCTACTGCCTATCAATAATAATATCCATGCTGTGTGATCCACTGATCACTTTTGAGGAGAGATATACATGAATTCACCCATTGTTGTAGAATTAAATTGGTGCTGTTGGTTTTATTCTATTGAATAAGCCTATCAACTTTTAAAATTAGCAATCAAATTACTTTGTACATGCCTGGAGTGGAATGACATGATATAATACACACATGCATGATACGCACGCACGCACACGTGTGCGTGTGTTTGTGTGTGTGCGTGAGTGCGTGCGTGTGTGTGTGTGTGCGTGCGTGCGTGCGTGCATGTGTGTGTAGGCAGCAGTAGGCAGGCCCTACAGGTCCATCCACAGCGTGAGTAAACAGAGTTATCACCAGAACTCAGTAACCTATGGTACCATGTCTACCAGTAGACATGGTAAACATGGGTAGAACCTTCACCTGGCTCAGCTCAGCTAGTGGGAGGGTTTACCCCAGTCCCGCCCCCTTTCATGACCACGACAGGCCCGGAAAAGCATTTCCCAGAGACGGGAGTGTTTTAAGCATTTTGTTATACTTTAGCCATTGAAAAATAGCAGATCTACAAGCTCATAGCGCCATCGAGTGCCGCGCTACGAGCTTGTAGGTCTGCTATTTTTGAAAAATCTTGAAAATGTGGCACAAATCTTTGAATATATATTCTTTCACAGTGAACATTTTTAACTCAAATCTTTGCTTCTGGGAGGTCCCTGGAACAACATATGTTCAGATGGGTGTCTGTGGCAAAATGCAGATAATTCTGGGGGTCCTTGACATGAAATAGTTTGAGAACCACTGACATAGAAACATGGGGTTTTCAGACATTAAGACATTTGTAGAATCGAATTTACGTCTAAAATGGTTAAAGACCTTTTAAGCCTCGGACAAAGCCAACTCGGACCGTGGCAACTCATGACAACAAATAATTAGAAAAAAGAAAAACAACAAACAAAAGTGTTGTACCCTGCCCCTTTTTTCTTCTTCTAATTATTTGTTCGGCCCAAAAAATTGTGTTTATTGTCGTGAATTGTCACGATCCAAGTTGGCTTAAAATGTCCGAGGCTTAAAATGTCTTTAAAGGACTACTTCACCACTTTTCAACCTATCTTCATATAATAGGTCCTCACTAATAATCATACTCGGTCTGTGTCTCATAGGAGGGCTGTGGGCAGTTCAGAAACCGTCTTCCAGTGACATCATCGATGGGGAATACAAGCTAAAAGAAACAGCAGGCTTTCTAGTCCTGAAAAGTTGCAATGCGAAAATGGAAGCCATCGTTCTCACGATAATGAAAATCTAAACATTTTTGTAAAAAAATCTTGTTTAAAAATAAATTCTGCCTAATGATGATGTCACTGGAAGACGGTTTCTAAACTGCCCAGAGCCCTCCTATGAGACACAGACTGAGTAGAAAGAAATCGTGCCATTTTATCACGATTATTAGTTAGGACCTATTATATGAAGATAGGTTGAAAAGTGCTGAAGTGGTCCTTTAAATAAATACTTTCTGAAACGTCTATGGGAAAAATGCATGGGCCTGTCGTTGTCATGAAAGGGGGCGGGACTGCGACGCTCTATGGATTCATTATACAGGAGCACTTTTCAACCTGAGATGAGATGAGAAGCAGAGTGAGTAGACGGAAATGGTGTGGTCTTATAAATGAGCATCAGTGAGTCTATCTATATAGGAACACAATTTCGGGGGTTATGGTGACTCTGTATGTATTCCTACAGGCTGGGGCGGCACCTCTCAGCAGGGACTGTGGGGTCCCGGTCCGGTTGGGTCCCGGTGGGGGCTCCTCACTGGCATAGCGAGGGGTCCCGGTCCGGTTGGGTCCCGGTGGGGGCTCCTCTCAGCAGGGACTGTTTGGTCCCGGTCCGGTTGGGTCCCGGTGGGGGCTCCTCTCAGCAGGGACTGTTTGGTCCCGGTCCGGTTGGGTCCCGGTGGGGGCTCCTCTCAGCAGGGACTGTCCCGGTCCGGTTGGGTCCCGGTGGGGGCTCCTCACTGGCATAGCGAGGGGTCCTGGTCCGGTTGGGTCCCGGTGGGGGCTCCTCTCAGCAGGGACTGTGGGGTCCCGGTCCGGTTGGGTCCCGGTGGGGGCTCCTCTCAGCAGGGACTGTCCCGGTCCGGTTGGGTCCCGGTGGGGGCTCCTCTCAGCAGGGACTGTTGGGTCCCGGTCCGGTTGGGTCCCGGTGGAGGCTCCTCACTGGCATAGCGAGGGGTCCCGGTCCGGTTGGGTCCCGGTGGGGGCTCCTCACTGGCATAGCGAGGGGTCCCGGTCCGGTTGGGTCCCGGTGGGGGCTCCTCACTGGCATAGCGAGTCAGAAGGATACAACAGCACAGCAGTGACAACACAGAAATGTGTGTGGGCATAATGACCAAATTAGGGAGAAAAACGGACCAAAAATCATCATGCCTATGGTTGAAAATGGGTGAAGTGCTCCTTTAACACTGAGAATTGCCCATGACACACACACACACACACACACACGCACGCACACGCGCGCACACACACACACACACACACACACACACACACACACACACACACACACACACACACACACACACACACACACACACACACACACACACACACACACACACACACACACACACACGTGCATCTCTAGTTGATGACGAGATCTGTTCCTTTTGAAGTGGTGCGTTTGCTTTGTGCTATCACGTCTTCGATAACCTCTCACCCTCTATGACATAGGCAGCAGGTTAATGGTGGTTCAACGCGGACATGGGCATGTAAGGATATCCAGCCCTGTTGCACACACTGTATGTACAACGTGGGACTGGATCATGCAGAAGGTTATATACATATAACTCATAAGAATATACGATATTAAGGGACTGTGATGCTTTGTTCATGGATTAATCGTGACATTATGCCATAAGTAACAGTAGATTGTGAGCATAGCTATCAGCATGAATCTATTTTAAAAGTACTCCGAAGCCCATATTTCTTTATGAATTACCTTCTGCATTGTGAATTTTCACATTGTGCTTTGAGGCAGGCAGGCAGGCAGGCAGGCAGGCAGGCAGGCAGGCAGACAGACAGACAGACAGACAGACAGACAGACAGACAGACAGACAGTATGTAACATTGTTGAGATAAAGATTTAAAAAAAATATATACAAGCAGCAATACTGGAGGCCATGCAATATGCCATAGCGAAAGCATGCATGCTCTCACTCCCTCTCAGTCGGCCTTATATTCCCACAGTCAGTGCTTCTACCACCGCAAGACGTTTGACTGTGAGACCTAAAATATGCAAATAGCCATGATCTAGCATTGCCATTTTGTTTTCACAGGTCAGTAATGGAGGTCAACCTGGTCAAGCCTCTTCTTTTGTCTGCTGATAAAGCATACAAGGTTTTTGTGGAGTTGCATGAAAGCATTCGTGTTAGTCACCCTTTTGTGAAAAGCCAACAACATTCATTGGCTACTGTATACATACATATAACGTTTCATGGCGGTGGGTGAAATGGTCCCATTTTGGACTCATGAGGTCGATTAAAAAAAAGGCTTCTAAATCCTAACATTTTCCTGAAAAACCCATGTTTCTATGTCAGTGGTGCTCAACCTTTTTCATGTCAAGGACCCCCAGAATTATCTCTATTGGGCCACGGACCCCCCCATCTCAAAATATGTAGTTCCAGGGACCCCCCAGAAGCAAATATTTTAGTTAAAAATGTTCGCTCTGAAATATATATTCAATGATTTGCGCCACATTTTAACGATTTTTCAAAAATAGCAGACCTACAAGCTCGTAGCGCGCCACTCGGTGGCGCGCTATGAGCTTGTAGATCTGCTATTTTTCAATAGCTAAATTATAACATAATGTTTACAACACCAAATGGGGTTCCCGCCCCAAAATCTGATAAAAAAGACCACCATACAAATCAGCATGAGGGATTTTGGTGGACAAACTGTTCAACTGTTCAACAACTAAACTAAACTTTGTAACCAAGTTGTTGCTGTTGTCATCTCGAATTTACCCATCAAAGTGCTTCAACGTATAGATCAAGGATTGGTTGTTGAGCGAGCCTGTATGCACATTACCATTGACAGCCCTAATATACTATAGATTTGACTACTTGTGGGAACAGATGGCGCGCGCTATGAGCTTGTAGATCTGCTATTTTTCAATAGCTAAATTATAACATAATGTTTACAACACCAAATGGGGTTCCCGCCCCAAAATGGGATAAAAAGCAACTGGACAACTGCAAAAACGTGCCAGAAAAATAATAATAAAACTAACAGATCATCTCTGTCGGGTGGACACCTATAGTAAACTGTTACTTTTCAGGATTCAAATGCAAACGTATCAAAAGTAGCAGATTCACAAACTCAAAGCGCATCACATTTCAAGCATGCAGATCTGAAAAAGCCTACTTTTGGTGCTGCAGTATGATCAAGTAGGACGTTAATTTACGAAAAAGCACAAAAACGTAGAATATCCAGTAGAATATGGAGATTAACGAGATACAATAGGGTTTCTACACACTCAAATATACTCATATAGGCGTAATGCACGATCTAGCCCCAGTAATAGGAACCGAGGTGACGGTTGTTATTGCAGCTCGTTTGACAGTAGACATCTGTTACAGTAGAACTCATCTGGGTCAAACTCTATCTATAGAGAAGTGTGCTATCTGCACACACTGGAGAACATGTTCCTAGAAGTCTTGTTTACGTTAGCACACGTATAACTGGTGGGCTCCATCCACCTGGCCCTGCCGATAGAGGCACTAGAGTGGGTGTTGATCAAGTGCCCCTCGGGGCACAGGTCTCCACCAGGGCAGGGCAGGTTGTGGCCTCCTGGTGGCGCTATAATAGGCCAACGTGAAAAGGGTGCCATTTCTTCTCACAACCTTGAAATAGCAGACCTACAAGCTCGTAGCGCGCCACCGAGTGGCGCGCTACGAGCTTGTAGGTCTGCTATTTTAGAAAAATCCAAGAACCACTGACATAGAAACATAGCTTTTTCAGAAAACTGTCAGGATGTAGAAGACATTTTTAGAATCTGATCTCAGGTCAAAATGGGCCATAAGTGGTTAATTCATAGTGTATTGTTGTACGTTTGGTATCGCAGGCAGACAACAAATGTATCTTTATCGTCTTTAGCTGAAAGGTTTGGAAACCCCTGGATCACACACACACACACACACACACACACACACACACACACACACACACACACACACACACACACACACACACACACGTACAGGCAGTATCAACATGTCCACGCACTCTTGTACACGTAAGCAGTGCAGTGCACTGAGTGCAGGTGTCATTTGCACAGCTGTGTTGTGTGACTTCAGAGCGTGTGTGTGTGTGTGTGTGTGTGTGTGTTTGTGTTGGTGAGTACACAGCTGTGTTGATGTTGGTGCCGGGTCCTCACATGCTCATACACACACTGAGACAACACAGCACACGCACGCACGCACGCACGCACGCACGCACGCACGCACGCACGCACGCACGCACGCACGCACGCATCTAGACACCTGATTCAAGGTTATATAGTTTCGTCTTGGTCACTACATCTTTTGTTTGCAGTTCGCAGTTTGGTTTTGATTCTTTTAGTTTTACAAGAGGCTTTATAATTTTTAGTGGGGTTTTTTTGTTTGTTTTTTGTAACATGGAAGTCAGTGGAAAAGATAGCTGATCTACAAGCTGTATATCGTTGCTGTCAGGAGGAAACCACCTAACTCCATTTTTGAGGTTTTTGATTTTTGTTTTTTTCATAAATCAGTGCTATTGAACACCCTTTACGTGTGTGTTGCTCAATATTGAGCCAATGAAAATTAGTAAAAAGAGCTTGGGACAAAACCTCTTAACTCCATTGGACCCTCAAACTGTCTGCTAAAACAGCTAACTCCACCACCTCTCCCCCTCTCATGGAAGTAATTGAATATATGAAGCCACAACAGCAACTTTGATGAGGCAGTATTGCGTTAATTGTTTTCAAAATATAAGGTTTTCTTCATTTACTGATTTTTTTTACATTTATATTATATTTATTTATATTTATAATTTCCTGAAAAATTAACATTTTGGAGTTAGGTGGTTTCTTCACGACAGCAGAGATATACGAGCGTTGTACTCACCCAGTCCTGCAGGGACAGAAGAGAGGTCCCTGTGAGCCCACCTCACCACCTTGCAGTGTCTCATAGATCCTCAAGGAGAGTTCTTTCCATTATTGTCTTTGTCGGGTGGAAAAAGCTATAAGTAGCACACGATAAATAAGTGGCGTTAATTTGCGGAAAAAACACTAACAGTTCTAATGTGGACATGTGAGGTTTCCAACCGACAGAGATGATATCATATAGAGATGATGTCATATAGAGATGATATCATATAGAGATGATATCATATAGAGATGATATCCTATAGAGATGATATCATATAGAGATGGCCCCTAACAGGATGCTCTGGGTTGTAGAGATGATATCATATAGAGATGGCCCCTAACAGGATGCTCTGGGTTGTAGCAGAGATGATATCATATAGAGATGGCCCCTAACAGGATGCTCTGGGTTGTAGAGATGATATCATATAGAGATGGCCCCTAACAGGATGCTCTGGGTTGTAGCAGAGATGATATCATATAGAGATGGCCCCTAACAGGATGCTCTGGGTTGTAGAGATGATATCATATAGAGATGGCCCCTAACAGGATGCTCTGGGTTGTAGAGATGATATCATATAGAGATGGCCCCTAACAGAATGCTCTGGGTTGTAGAGATGATATCATATAGAGATGGCCCCTAACAGGATGCTCTGGGTTGTAGCAGAGATGATATCATATAGAGATGGCCCCTAACAGGATGCTCTGGGTTGTAGAGATGATATCATATAGAGATGGCCCCTAACAGGATGCTCTGGGTTGTAGAGATGATATCATATAGAGATGGCCCCTAACAGGATGCTCTGGGTTGTAGAGATGATATCATATAGAGATGGCCCCTAACAGGATGCTCTGGGTTGTAGATATGATATCATATAGAGATGGCCCCTAACAGGATGCTCTGGGTTGTAGAGATGATGTCATATAGAGATGATATCATATAGAGATGATATCCTATAGAGATGATATCATATAGAGATGGCCCCTAACAGGATGCTCTGGGTTGTAGAGATGATGTCATATAGAGATGATATCATATAGAGATGATATCCTATAGAGATGATATCATATAGAGATGGCCCCTAACAGGATGCTCTGGGTTGTAGAGATGATATCATATAGAGATGGCCCCTAACAGGATGCTCTGGGTTGTAGAGATGATATCATATAGAGATGGCCCCTAACAGGATGCTCTGGGTTGTAGAGATGATATCATATAGAGATGGCCCCTAACAGGATGCTCTGGGTTGTAGAGATGATATCATATAGAGATGGCCCCTAACAGGATGCTCTGGGTTGTAGAGATGATATCATATAGAGATGGCCCCTAACAGGATGCTCTGGGTTGTAGAGATGATATCATATAGAGATGGCCCCTAACAGGATGCTCTGGGTTGTAGAGATGATATCATATAGAGATGGCCCCTAACAGGATGCTCTGGGTTGTAGAGATGATATCATATAGAGATGGCCCCTAACAGGATGCTCTGGGTTGTAGAGATGATATCATATAGAGATGGCCCCTAACAGGATGCTCTGGGTTGTAGCAGAGATGATATCATATAGAGATGGCCCCTAACAGGATGCTCTGGGTTGTAGAGATGATATCATATAGAGATGGCCCCTAACAGGATGCTCTGGGTTGTAGAGATGATATCATATAGAGATGGCCCCTAACAGGATGCTCTGGGTTGTAGAGATGATATCATATAGAGATGGCCCCTAACAGGATGCTCTGGGTTGTAGCAGAGATGATATCATATAGAGATGGCCCCTAACAGGATGCTCTGGGTTGTAGAGATGATATCATATAGAGATGGCCCCTAACAGGATGCTCTGGGTTGTAGAGATGATATCATATAGAGATGGCCCCTAACAGGATGCTCTGGGTTGTAGAGATGATATCATATAGAGATGGCCCCTAACAGGATGCTCTGGGTTGTAGAGATGATATCATATAGAGATGGCCCCTAACAGGATGCTCTGGGTTGTAGAGATGATATCATATAGAGATGGCCCCTAACAGGATGCTCTGGGTTGTAGAGATGATATCATATAGAGATGGCCCCTAACAGGATGCTCTGGGTTGTAGCAGAGATGATATCATATAGAGATGGCCCCTAACAGGATGCTCTGGGTTGTAGAGATGATATCATATAGAGATGGCCCCTAACAGGATGCTCTGGGTTGTAGCAGAGATGATATCATATAGAGATGGCCCCTAACAGGATGCTCTGGGTTGTAGAGATGATATCATATAGAGATGGCCCCTAACAGGATGCTCTGGGTTGTAGCAGAGATGATATCATATAGAGATGGCCCCTAACAGGATGCTCTGGGTTGTAGAGATGATATCATATAGAGATGGCCCCTAACAGGATGCTCTGGGTTGTAGAGATGATATCATATAGAGATGGCCCCTAACAGGATGCTCTGGGTTGTAGAGATGATATCATATAGAGATGGCCCCTAACAGGATGCTCTGGGTTGTAGAGATGATATCATATAGAGATGGCCCCTAACAGGATGCTCTGGGTTGTAGAGATGATATCATATAGAGATGGCCCCTAACAGGATGCTCTGGGTTGTATAGATGATATCATATAGAGATGGCCCCTAACAGGATGCTCTGGGTTGTAGAGATGATATCATATAGAGATGGCCCCTAACAGGATGCTCTGGGTTGTAGAGATGATATCATATAGAGATGGCCCCTAACAGGATGCTCTGGGTTGTAGCAGAGATGATATCATATAGAGATGGCCCCTAACAGGATGCTCTGGGTTGTAGAGATGATATCATATAGAGATGGCCCCTAACAGGATGCTCTGGGTTGTAGAGATGATATCATATAGAGATGGCCCCTAACAGGATGCTCTGGGTTGTAGAGATGATATCATATAAAGATGGCCCCTAACAGGATGCTCTGGGTTGTAGAGATGATATCATATAGAGATGGCCCCTAACAGGATGCTCTGGGTTGTAGAGATGATATCATATAGAGATGGCCCCTAACAGGATGCTCTGGGTTGTAGAGATGATATCATATAGAGATGGCCCCTAACAGGATGCTCTGGGTTGTAGCAGAGATGATATCATATAGAGATGGCCCCTAACAGGATGCTCTGGGTTGTAGCAGAGTAGTAAGATTTCAGGATCTTCTCTGACACCTTGACTTTCCTCAGCTGCCTGAGGTGTTACACACAGACAGTATAGGCTTCGCCTCGCTTTGCGTGTATTCTTCAGTGAAGTGCACCCCTCGCCAAATATTAAAATTGAGAAATTGAATAGAGAGGGCTATAGGCCATGATTGAATGATTTATAGTTAATACCCACTTGTTGAAGGCCATCACAGGGGGAATGCAATTCAGTTTTTTTTTGTTTTCTTCGAAAGGGTGTGTGTTCAGGTCTGGCAGGGAGGCAGTCCTCCTGCGATGCACCTTAACTACTTCCAAACAGGCGGCAAGGAAGCTAAGTCATTATAATGATATATTGATTCTGTAGGGTATATAGGGCTTCTACTGGTTCTATTGAGTGAAGACCTCGTCCTCGCTGTGGTTGCTTTTGGGGTGCTAACTGCTAAGGTTCTCAGATGGAAGGATTTGAATTTGCAGAAAAAGTGTCTTCAAAACAGGTATGTAGGAACGTCACCGTTCCCTTTGTCCATATTATTTAGTCTTTACTCCCAACCAATTTACCATTCTCAAAAATAGCAAGAATAGCAGAGCTGCAAGCTCACATACTGTAGCTTTGCATTGTGATGCGTGTAGATCTGCGTGTGACACTGACACCATCATGTGATGGGGTGTGAAAAAGGGCTGTGACAGAGCAGCCACTGACAGACTAATGTTCAACAATATACATGTATTGTATTTATGCGGTATTGTATGCTTGTAACATGTAGATTCTCAGTCCCACAGAAGGTGTGCATTCTGCTGTGACATGGAATCAATCGATAAAATACATACAAGTCTTTATCTAAGGCTACGACTTATTAGGCTACTCTTTATGCAATTTTACTTAAGTTAATACAAATCGGGAGTTCTTCTTAATTGTCACGTTTTGGCATTCAGCTACAGGTCTGGTCTGGTCTGAGACCTTTTGTCCTGTCCTTCGCCTGGTGGCTCATGCAGGACAAAACACTTTACTCGACAGCCAGGGAGTTCAATGACACGACACACACCCCCCCAGTCCCCTACCCTACCACCACACTTTCCTGGTAACATCAATACATACAGTAACACACGCAAGGACATTATAGAATATGTCTAGGCGCCAGCTGCTTCTCGATTTTTGAGTGGTGCAAACCACTCCCTTACAGAGTTATGTGTGTGGGTAGCTGGCTGGCTGGCTGGCTGGCTGGCTGGCTGGGTATGTATGAGCACGAAACAGCATGGTTATTTAACTCTGTCATTTCTCAACCGTTTCGGACAAGGGGCGGCACGCCGGAACCGGCCCGGCCCCCTGGCCAAGTTCCTGGGGGTCTGGGGTCTGGAGCTCCCTCCCCCCCCAGGGACCCCCACATGGTAACTGTCATTTCTCTACCGTTTTGGACGCGGGGCGGCTCGCCAGAACCGGGCCGGCACCCTGGGTGCGTTCCTGTGGGTCTGGAACTCCCCCCCCCCCCCCCCCCCCGGAACCCCCACACGGAGTTGCACCACTCACTTCACACGGGTGTGATTTTTTTTCAAGGACCCCAAAATAAAAATCAACATGAATTTGGCCGCAGCGAACAAAGAAAATATTTTGTTACAGGGCCCCCCCATACAAGATTTTTTAGTAGATCTACAAGCTCACATATGCTCTGCTTTATGACGTTTTGTGAGCTTGGTGATCAGGGCATTTTACAAATAGATTTGAATGTAATATTGACTGAGGACCCTCTGGAACTCCCCCGGACCCCACTGTGACTGAGGACCCTCTGGAACTCCCCCCAGGGACCCCCGGACCCCACAGTGAGAGAAACACTGGTCTAACTCCCCCCAGGGACCCCCCCCCAGGGACCCCCGGACCCCACTGTGAGAGAAACACTGGTCTCCTTCCTATCATGTACCACCACCATGTTTAAAGAATTTGTTTTTCCGGGCTTCTTTGCAGAGATTCCTTTTCTACTGACGAGTTATTGGTGCTCAAACTAGATTGACAAGAAATGGAATCCCTGCCATGGTTCCATATATACAGTACCTTATGTGTGCTGACTGTGCTGTGAGCTGTATTTAGCCATAACTAAATATATACTCACCAGTGCCACGGTGCCACCCTGTCCTCACGGGGACCTAAATGTCTGAAATGTTTGGACCTCTGACTGTATACAAACAGTTTAGACACAATCGTTGAAGTACAAACAAATTAGGCTATTATTATTATTATTATTAAATACAAAAACTATGTAAACTACAAACAGAAATCCAAGGCACGTGATAAAGTAACAATGCTAAAAGTTAACCATACTGCAACAGTATCGCAACATAATCTCGAGTTGTATCGTCATGGCCACTTGAAATATTCTTGTGAGGTTATCCTGACATCTTGTGGCTGAAATGTAGAACTGCACTTTGGCAATAACCACACAGAAAAGGAAAGGGCTATAGACATGCCCTTTCAGCCTAGATATTCCCTTTTAGAGTCAGAGTCAGAGACTGTCAATTAAATTGAGTCTGACTCTTGATGTAGAACGAATTATCAATAGCATGCTATTCTCTATAGGCTATTTCTCAAAACAATATCAGGTCGGTAGACACTTTCCAGTTTCCTGGTCTGTGACACCACAGTTTCAATTTTAGTCTGAATTTGTGTTGCAAAGCAAGTCTTCTTTCAATGCTGTTTGCCATCATAATAATAATAATGAATTGCATTTTTTTTATGCTCAAAGCGCTTTACAATGGTTCATTCATTCATACATTGGGAGGTGAAGCGGCAAACAGTCGACGCCAGCGTCCTCACTTCCCACATTCACACACCAATGGTGGAAAGCTCACACCGACCAACTCATTGGAGGCAATGTAGGGTTCAGTGTCTTGCCCAAGGACACTTTGACATGTGGGCAGGAGGAGCCGGGATTCGAACCGCCGACCCAGGGATCATTGGACGACCTGCTCTACCCATAGAGTATATATATAATAGAGACTGAACTGGCGCGAAGCTCCGCCCCCCCAGCTATTCATGTCAGTGGAAGTTGCTCAGTGGCGTTTTGAAGCACCCGGAAGACTGCCGGAAGTCCCTCCCCGGACCTCAACTTTGAGGTCCTGAGTGACGTAGGGCAACCGAGCGCTCAACGTTAAAGCCCAGCTGCACGGGGTTTCCCGGTCATGAATCCACGGGTCCGCCTGTAGTCCCTCCTCCTACCACTAGGACCCAGAGCTTCAACGTTGGAAAGTCTGCCTGCCCCCTTGGCTCTACCTCCTGAGCCACAGCCGCCCATCATAGCTAATGCATAATCATGATGCAATGCATGATTTTTACAGGATTTACAGGATCTTATATACGATTATAAGACAGTACATTTATTTTAGTTTTTGTTCCCCATCGTTGTGGCAGCAATAACATCAATAACAAATAATACAATATAATAGGCTTTTGGACCACATTTTTAATAATAAATGCCACATTGAAATAAATGAAATGGACAGTGAAATTAGTGAAATTAATACAAACAAAATGAAATAAGTTTAAAACGTTTGTTTGTTGCAAACAGCCATGCATAAATAAATAACAAAATATACTCGAGGATAGCACAAGACAATAACGTTTCAGAAAGGTATTTATTAGCATTATAAAGTGATTATATTGTATTGGACTTAATTACAATTGGCTGAATTGCACAGCACGATAAGCTGCGTTATTGTGTATTTTAAAAGTGTAAAAATAAAAAGTACATGCTTCATTATCATCGTAAATTGACAGTTTTTAAGTCATGCAAGATGCAGAACGGCTCCTGACAGGTAGATGGCAACACTTCTAGAGCAATGGAACTGTTCTAGAGGAAGTATACAAAGCTCCAGTAACACGCCGGACGGAAGGAGGAAGCTGCTTGCACAGCATTTTGTTTTGGGCTCCGTTCTTTTGGCAAATCTAGAACTTCCTGCCAGAGAGCTAGCAAATTTAAGACATCCGGTTGCTTTCAGAATAAAAGCGTGGTTAATTAAATAATTATTACATTACATTATTAGTATTGTTATTACATTACAGTTATTGTGAAGACACACATTATGTTTCTGTGTAAAAATAAGTAATTAAATAACGTAAAAAAGTTATCTAAATGGATAAATGCCCAAGTCCATGCACTGGAGTGCCCAAGTCCATTCACTGGAGTGCATGGACTTTATAAAGTGGACACTGGACAAAAATCCCTGCTATGTATCGACTAGTGTGACATACGCACATGTCCGGGGAGACCTCCTCTACAACACCACACTGTCCGCTAAGCACCAGAGGTGTAAAAATTTAATTGGCACACCATACAGCGAGGTGAAAGGTCAAAAAATATCCCATTTCCAGACTAAAGTCAACTAAAGTGGTCACTGGACAAAAATCCCTGCTATGTATCGACTAGTGTGACATATGCACATGTCCGGGGAGACCTCCTCTACAACACCACACTGTCCGCTAAGCAGCAGAGGTGTAAAACAAAAATTGGCACGCCATACAGCGAGGTGAAACATAAAAAAAGTCCCATTTCCAGACTAAAGTCAACTAAAGTGGACACTGGACAAAAATCCCTGCTATGTATCGACTAGTGTGACATACGCACATGTCCGTGGAGACCTCCTCTACAACACCACACTGTCCGCTAAGCAGCAGAGGTGTAAAAAATTAATTGGCACACCATACAGCGAGGTGAAAGGTCAAAAAACATCCCATTTCCAGACTAAAGTCAACTAAAGTGGACACTGGACAAAAATCCCTGCTATGTATCGACTAGTGTGACATACGCACATGTCCGTGGAGACCTCCTCTACAACACCACACTGTCCGCTAAGCAGCAGAGGTGTAAAACAAAAATTGGCACGCCATACAGCGAGGTGAAAGGTCAAAAACTATCCCATTTCCAGACTAAAGTCAACTAAAGTGGACACTGGACAAAAATCCCTGCTATGTATCGACTAGTGTGACATACGCACATGTCCGGGGAGACCTCCTCTACAACACCACACTGTCCGCTAAGCAGCAGAGGTGTAAAACAAAAATTGGCACGCCATACAGCGAGGTGAAACATAAAAAAATGTCCCATTTCCAGACTAAAGTCAACTAAAGTGGACACTGGACAAAAATCCCTGCTATGTATCGACTAGTGTGACATACGCACATGTCTGGGGAGACCTCCTCTACAACACCACACTGTCCGCTAAGCAGCAGAGGTGTAAAACAAAAATTGGCACGCCATACAGCGAGGTGAAACATAAAAAAATGTCCCATTTCCAGACTAAAGTCAACTAAAGTGGACACTGGACAAAAATCCCTGCTATGTATCGACTAGTGTGACATACGCACATGTCCGTGGAGACCTCCTCTACAACACCACACTGTCCGCTAAGCAGCAGAGGTGTAAAACAAAAATTGGCACGCCATACAGCGAGGTGAAACATAAAAAAAAATCCCATTTCCAGACTAAAGTCAACTAAAGTGGACACTGGACAAAAATCCCTGCTATGTATCGACTAGTGTGACATACGCACATGTCCGTGGAGACCTCCTCTACAACACCACACTGTCCGCTAAGCAGCAGAGGTGTAAAACAAAAATTGGCACGCCATACAGCGAGGTGAAACATAAGAAAATGTCCCATTTCCATTCCATTTTTGTCAGGTGTCCACTTTAGTTGACTTTAGTCTGGAAACACCTCTGCTGCTTAGCGGACAGTGTGGTGTTGTAGAGGAGGTCTCCACGGACATGTGCGTATGTCACACTAGTCGATACATAGCAGGGATTTTTGTCCAGTGTCCACTTTAGTTGACTTTAGTCTGGAAATGGGACATTTTTTATGTTTCACCTCGCTGTATGGCGTGCCAATTTTTGTTTTACACCTCTGCTGCTTAGCAGACAGTGTGGTGTTGTAGAGGAGGTCTCCCCGGACATGTGCATATGTCACACTAGTCGATACATAGCAGGGATTTTTGTCCAGTGTCCACTTTAGTTGACTTTAGTCTGGAAATGGGACATCTTTTTATGTTTCACCTCGCTGTATGGCGTGCCAATTTTTGTTTTACACCTCTGCTGCTTAGCGGACAGTGTGGTGTTGTAGAGGAGGTCTCCACGGACATGTGCGTATGTCACACTAGTCGATACATAGCAGGGATTTTTGTCCAGTGTCCACTTTATAAAGTCCATGCACTCCAGTGAATAGCATTTATCCATTTAGATAACTTTTTTACGTTATTTAATTACTTATTTTTACACAGAAACATAATGTGTGTCTTATAGCATCATATAGCATCATTTAAATGCTTCATTTGTAGTTTTAATGTGCAAATTAAACTTTTTTTCAATACTCTAGAGGGTACTCTTATTTTGAAGAGATCGTCCACCGGAAGTCTTATATTTGCTCACTAGATTTGCCAAAAGAACAGTGCTTTTGTTTTGTGGCTGGTTAGTTAGTTAGCTACTGGCGACAAACTTTACAGTTTTTAAGTTACAGCGGGTTATTCTTGCTATTTGTTCTTATTTTAAAGACAAGCTTGTTGAGAAACGATTAAAGCAGTTGACTCACATCACTATACAAGATGGACGGCACTGACGGCAGGACTGGAAGTGAAGATTTATTCGACAGCATCATCATGGCAGATAACAGGTGAACCTTCTAGTTGCCTAGCTCCGTTTGGAACCTCTATCTACGCTACTACGCTTCGGGGCTAAAGCGTAGCAGCGTAGTTATAGAGTGGAATCTAAAGTGGAAACCGAGCTACACTTCCTAACCATCTGTCCATTGTACCAAGACATCAGAGACACATACTTCTCACAGATTACAACCACACACAGAGATTTTGAAAACATGACCAATGACAAAAAACTCTCATATCTGCTGGGCGAAGTACAACAATGTGCAAACACAGGAGCAAGATTTGTGAGTTGCTGTGATAGGAGAAGGATATCAAATGGAACACAACCACCCTAAAGACTAATAATTGTGTATATTCCTGCACTATACCTGCATCGAGTGATCTTGGTACATAGAAATTGATCTATTGAAGATTCTGACTTTCAAATGTACATCATTTTTGTTTTGATTGTATTGTTGTATTGTTCTTTGGCAATGTAAACGTATGTTTTCTCATGCCAATAAAGCCCATTGAATTTAATTGAATATAGAGGTTCCAAACGGAGCTACTAGCTGCCTAATGTAATGAGAGACACCTTTGCCAACCAACCACTATGCCACACATAGCCCTAGAATGGCTCATATTATAATCTATATACATCTCTCAATGCATGTTAACCTCAGCGGCATTCTACTTTGGTCTGTACGCGACCAATAATGGATTGCTGTGACTTGGGATTAGCTGCTTTAGCCCCTTCCGGGACCCCTGTTTACCTTTTCTGTATTTGGGATAGTTAAATGAGGGTCCAGAAAGGGGCTATGGGGGTCAGCTCAGCCTTAGTGGTCTTAGTTAGTTTTAATAATGTCCATTTGAAAGTTGTGTCAGAAAAGAGAAACCTGTTTATTCGTAATATAGTCCACTTGCCAGAATGTGAACCTGGACATGTTGAGTACACCAGTCTGTGGGTCCCCACTCCCCAGCATGTAGACACTGATGTTAGAACTGTTGAGTATGGGTCCCCACTCCCCAGCATGTAGACACTGATGTTAGAACTGTTGAGTATGGGTCCCCACTCCCCAGCATGTAGACACTGATGTTAGAACTGTTGAGTATGGGTCCCCACTCCCCAGCATGTAGAAACTGCCGGATGCTAACTTGCATAATGTTACATTTAGCACCCTGAGCTGGAGTCGAACCCCGGCCTCCAACTCGGTAGACAAGGCAAGCAACAAGCTGCGCCAAGAGAGCTAGCTCCGGGTCTTTCGCAGGGTTGTTACAATATGTTGAGCAATTTTTATAATTGGCATAATATGTGACCATACCAATAACAGCATATAGACATTTTCATCATGCTTTATGTAGCCTGTGAAATGTCAAACTAGGGGGTTTTCATGATGCTGAATCCATTCCAAGCATTATATTAGTTTTGCACAAAAAACACTCATTGGGCTAAAACGGCCATAGCCGTCATCGCAAATGTGATGTCAGTACATTTGGGCAACACATGACAGCAGTGACAACATGTGATGTCAGTACATTTGGGCAACACATGACGGCAGTGACAACATGTGATGTCAGTACATTTGGGCAACACGTGACAGCAGTGACAACATGTGATGTCAGTACATTTGGGCAACACGTGACAGCAGTGACAACATGTGATGTCAGTACATTTGGGCAACACATGACAGCAGTGACAACATGTGATGTCAGTACATTTGGGCAACACATGACGGCAGTGACAACATGTGATGTCAGTACATTTGGGCAACACATGACAGCAGTGACATGTGATGTCAGTACATTTGGGACACATGACAGCAGTGACAACATGTGGGGAGGAATACATTGCCATATCTACTAAATGTGGGAGAAAAAGTTGTAATCTTTTTTTATTAGCGTAAAATAAAATCTGTACTTTGTGGTTCCAGATGTTATGTGGAGGGGTACCATGAGGGGTTCGAGAAGGGGATCCGTCAGTGGACACTGGAGGGCCGGCGACATGGAGCCCGACATGGAGCCAAAGTATCTACTGAGGTCAGTTTATGGGTTCCTAAACTACACCGGCAGTAGTTGGAGGTGGTCTCCCTACACCTCCATTGAGACATTTAGGGTAGCCTTGTTTCAGCACGTAGTACTGCCTGAAGCTCATAATAAGCACAACAGCTCCCAAGGCTAATGGTGCGTTCACACGGGTAGCTTTTGCAGAAGCTACTGTACAAGCGTCGGATTTGCTTCGTAGCTTCACGTCGCTGGCTTTCATTGACAATGAATGGTAGACTGCATCGTTGCGTCTGCCTGTGTGAACGCAACATTGTGCTGTGCTCACACTGGCAGATGCAAAGATACCAAAACAAATACCAAATGTGCAAAGCTACCACTGTCAATGGAAGCCAGCAACATGAAGATACAAAGATGCATCCGACGTGTGTAGCTGCTGCAAAAGCTACAAATTGAAGCTGAGCTGGGTTTAACTTCCAGATGCAAAGCTACAACTGTAGCTGTAATCACAAGCGCCACTACGGACGCACACAAGTTTGATGATGTCACGACCATGTGAGCAACATATTTTACAAAGCGACAACGCGACACATTTTGCTGTGATCTTTGCATCTTGTGCATTTTCCCGTGTGAACGCAGCATCAGTGAATAAGGTAATTCATGGGATAGTGCCATTTATGTCCTTGGCTTCTTTACATAGCTTTACCTAAAAGCTGTTGGTTTAGGACAGGAGGTTGAGTTAGTGACGTCTCCACATGTGGCCTCTTTCAGCTTTCTTTCTACTACGGCTTTGCTGTCACCTGGAAATGTCTCCTTCAAAACAACACGGATGCCAAGTCCAGGTGTGTCCTTGTCAAATATCAACATCTTAAGTAAATAGATTCCATATTTGTATGCATTGTTTAAATCTTGATTATGCCATAAAGCTCATGAAAATCAAAAAATCTTAGAATATTAGACCACTCAAAAAAAACGATCTTTTAATTGAGAAATGTCGACCATCTGAAAAGGGTATTAACACATTCCCTGCGGTTCACACTATTCCAGACGTTTTCCCTCTCCCTGTGGAACATTCAACATGCTATTCCAGACGTTTTCCCTCTCCCTGTGGAACATTCAACATGCTATTCCCCACTTTTGTTTTATATGATTTATTTGCCGTTTTTTGATAGCTTTTAAGACATGCATGGTTTCCGTCGGACAACCCGGTGACGTCTAGCCGCAATTTGCAACTTATAATGGGATGAATCTAGAGTTGTAATACCCTCCATTGACTCCCCACTCAATTTGCGTTTGTGATCTGCTTGTATTAAACGACGTTAAACTCACCAACATTGCAGCTGTAGGGCAAGCTTGAATTATCCTCTTTCAATCTGCCGAGCTTTTTTGTCATAAAAATCCACCGTAGACATGTTAGGAGCTACTTTCTGTCAAGAAATTCTGTACAGGTGATTCTTTTTCTAAGTGTTGGAGTTTGGAAGCGCTCGTCGTAAGTCACTGAACGGACCTGCGTTCCAAATGTTTCGCATTTGGCCATAATGCAGGAGGCAGCAGCGCGACCCCTTAACAAAAACGAGTGCTGTGGACCCCCAGTTTGGGAACCACTTTGTTGTAACACTTTGTGTCCACTCAGAACAGTACTCGGGACAGTCTTATTGGTCAGGAAGCATGCGAAGGCTCTGGACTCTCTGATTGGGCTGATGGAGAAGTGTTTTATCTTGTCTTATTGGTCAGGAAGTGTGCGAAGGCTCTGGACTCTCTTGAGTGGGCTGATGGAGAAGTGTTTTATCTTGTCTTATTGGTCAGGAAGTGTGCGAAGGCTCTGGACTCTCTGATTGGGCTGATGGAGAAGTGTTTTATCTTGTCTTATTGGTCAGGAAGTGTGCGAAGTCTCTGGACTCTCTGATTGGGCTGATGGAGAAGTGTTTTATCTTGTCTTATTGGTCAGGAAGTGTGCGAAGGCTCTGGACTCTCTTGAGTGGGCTGATGGAGAAGTGTTTTATCTTGTCTTAT
Organism: Electrona antarctica; assembly: GCF_951216825.1. Classification (NCBI taxonomy): domain Eukaryota; kingdom Metazoa; phylum Chordata; class Actinopteri; order Myctophiformes; family Myctophidae; genus Electrona; species Electrona antarctica. The sequence goes on along the minus strand of NW_027638028.1, from coordinate 19,892 downwards.
TGGTCAGGAAGTGTGCGAAGGCTCTGGACTCTCTGATTGGGCTGATGGAGAAGTGTTTTATCTTGTCTTATTGGTCAGGAAGCGTGCGAAGGCTATGGACTCTCTGATTGGGCTGATGGAGACGTTTCCTCTCGACGATGCCCAGGCCCAGGACCTGTTGGAGAACGTGGGGAAGGTCCGCGCCAAGTTCAGACAGGTGAAAATCACAGCCTTGATTTTCTTTTTCTTTTTTTTAACCACATGACTGCATTTAGTGCTGCATTTAGTGCTTCACCCATGCACTCTGAATCCTGACAGTCAAAGTGATGATCAATCGATGTTCCAGTTTGGTCAATAGAACCAAGATTGTATTATCTTTTTTATTAATGTTTGATTATTAAAATCTTAGTGTTTTGTCAATTATTTGGGGGCCGGTATTTGAGTACCGCTGATCTAGAGCAACACGAACAATTTAATTGGTCAGACGGTCAGTGCACCTTGATTTAATGTTGAAGCTGTTTAGTATAACTAGGGAAGTTCATTTTCCTTGTGTCGCCCAGATCTGCTCCATGCTGAACGTGCCTACGGACTTCAATGACTGCGTGAAAGATGCTGGTGACACGTCTTTCTGAAGCCTCCAGGGTGGTAAGAGAAAGAAATGGCTGACTCGGCGGTGCAGATGCCTCCTCGCCACGGAGCCGAGAGGAAGACGTGGCCGGCGTGAAGCTCTGCTTTCTGGTCACACAGAGGTGGCTTGAGGTTGTTCTGCAGTGATGTGATGGCTTGGGGTGTATCGGGTGTACAGAGCTGGGTAATGTGGATACAAATCAAATACCTCTTATCGATATTGTGACGATAAATGTGAGATCTTCAAGCTCTAAACGCATCGTGATGCAATGCTTTGTTACCTTTTAAGATCTGCTATTATCTTTGAACGTGTTCAAAAGTATACTTTAACGTGTTAAAGTATAAAATAGTGCGTAAATTACAAACTGGGAAAACGCAACACGTATCACAATATTATGTAATGTATGTCTAAAATGTGAGATTTCTCATATCAGGATATGGATATAATATTGACATATAACCCAGCCCCAGTGTGTATTTGGTTTGTCAGGGGTATCTACTCCAGAATATAGGTCCTTACACAATGGTGGCATTACAAATAGATATGAAAATCACCAGCGAGTATTTCAGCATCAAAACTATTCATATCGTCTGTTGGGTGGAAACCTCACATGTCCACTCACTTCTCAGGATTCAAATTCTAGAACGGCAAACTTAGGTGACATTCACACCAGAAAGCTTTGCTGTGATTAAAACAAATCCTGCTGCGCATTGTCAGAAAGTGCACTTCGTTTGGCAGGTGTGAAGCCTCATTCGAATCCTAATGCGTATCAAAGAACCGCATTCTACTCCGAGCAAAAACGGGGGTTTCACTTCGCTTCCAATCGCACTTGATTACGATTCGGTGCAGGTGTGAATGCAATCCGCAGTAAATAAAGGAAATTAAGCAAACAATGTGGCGGGTGAGGAGCTGAACACAGTTGGAGACGGAGAAGGCATATTTTACGCAGCGCAAAGATGTCCCGTTACCGTGGATAGACGTGGTCGAATGAGACTGAAGCCCTGATCGAAATTAGGACGAGTACATTAATCAATTGCTTAAGGAAACACATAAAAACACTGGCCTACACTACAGAATATTCTGTCTGTGCCGTAAACATGGAGTGCTGTCACTGTGTGGGGACTGGGGAGTAGGGACTTTCATCTCGATAAACTTGTAAACATTTTGCACTGCTGTCTGTTATATCAGTGCGCTCAGCGCTGTTCCTTCCATGCCCAAAAGAACAGTGCGTGGCTGCGTGCATAGAGAGAGAGAGAGAGAGAGAGAGGGGGGGGTCCAGTTCCAGACGGCACGACACATGCACGTTATGAGTATAATTTGAAATTTTGATCACCATAGATTTAACTGTGTAGGCTATAGTTTATGAATGGAACACATTGATAAAGGTCCCCCCTGCTGCGTTTCCAATAGCTGCGGATGACAGTGTGAAGGCAAACCGCAGCAAATTCTCCTCCCATTCGCATCGAGTCTACCGAAGTATTAGGTGGGAATGTGACCTAAGATGGTGTTGGAATAACTAATAAAGTCTTGTTTTGGACTCATCGTGCGGTTTAACCCATTTAGACCTGAGGACGATTCTACAAGTCTTCTGACAGTTTTCAGAAAATCCCATGTTTCTGGCTCTCACACTATTTCATATCAAGGACCCTCCGAGACTATTTGTAATTGGCCTCCGACCCGATCTGAAAATATGATGTTCCAGGGACCCCCCCCCCCCCCCCCCTCGGTGCTGCGCTATGAGCGGGGACCTCTAATGTAGAGATTATACAGTGGAAGTTGTTACTACTGTGACTACTACTCATTGAGACTTGAGTTTCATAAGGCCCTTATGAAGATCAGTGTCGTTCTCAGGGAGGTCGAAATTACATCCATGTGATGTGAAAGTGTTGTTGTGCAGAGACGGAAATGCATTGAGTACATTTATTTTAACCCATTACGTGCCAACCACGTGATATCTCATGGAAAGTTATTAATGCCATTTTAGCCATCCATGAGAAACATGAGATTAGATTAAAAAATATAATTTAGCTTTTTTTTAGCATCCATAGGCCTCCCATTGTAGAAATAGTTTACATGATAATCTGCGGTGCACAGGGTTCTTAGTGGTATTTATGCTCAGAATGGCATAAAATGCCATAGAGCCTATTAAAACTTGAATCGGAGCCGCGCTAATCATGATGCTTCTCGGGGCGATCGGCCTCCACCCAGGCCCCTCACTACTAGACTAATGATCCAGACTACATCACTTCCGGCTCGGGCGGAAGTTACTCTTCTTCTCTGCTTATATCGCGCATTTCTCTGGCACTGGCGCCACGATCTCGCCTAGAGGGCTGGGCAGGATTGTACCTTAACCACACGGCCATTCTCAAAAAAAGTAGACGGTTAAAAAATGAGAACTGAATTCTGTTTCTCCCTTCTGTGTTTTGCAGGCCTGCTTATGTATTGCTTGTATATGACCTGCCTGAGGAGATGAGGCGAGCAAATTCTCCGTTCTGTTTTAAATCACATCTTAAAACTTGTCTTTAGTCTACAGAAGAGTTGGCTCCAACTGCCTTATTGATGATTTGTAACCATTTAAACGCATCCCACGAACGTTCTTTTTTTTCCAGACGGATTCACAAAATACCAGCTACTGATGTATTGACCATGACCATTATTGGAAATTGTTTCGTGAGCAGAGAATATAACTGTTGAAATGGAAAGAAAGTGCTTTGTTCATAAGTTGTACCACTTATACTGACTGATGAAAATAAAGTTGAGTTGATTGATGTTCTAGCTTCCTTCTGTCTTAAATGTAATGGCCTGCCCTTATTATTCCAGAGTTGAATAAAGTGCCCATGTGCATCTATAGCAGTAATTTGAATGTTTTTGTAAATTAATTAAGATATAATGGGTTTACATGTGTAAAAGTGGATGAAATTTCTTGATGCCAGCTCGATTCCCGGTCAGGGAACAAATATTTTGAATGTCAGCGGTGGCCGAACGGTTTGCGGAGCGGTCTTGATACCGGAAGGTCGCCAGTTCGTATCCCCGGACCGGCATGTTAAAATTACCACCGCTGAAGTGCCCTTGAGCAAGGCATTGAAGTTGAACCACTACCATGAAATGTTCTATGAGCAGGGCCTGGCTGTAAACAAGTATCTGATGCTTAGTCCAGTTAACCTGGGTAAATATAGTAACTTTGCTTTGCTTTGCTTAGCTCCGTTTGTAGTTTTCAGGATAAAGGGGGTTGGCAGAGGATAAAGCGGAAAATAAATTCGATCAGAAGAAAACCTAAGATATTACAGTATAAAATACATTATGTACATGAGGTTAGAAGAGCTAACGCTGCCAACACATCAGTATAGGTCCACATAGGAAGGTAGTCCCCATGTCAGGTTCTTTAAGGTTCAGTTAAGAAATTGTCTACTAAGGTTTTCACTTCCAATCTGTTAATTTTGTCAATCTGTCTCAACTACCTTTTTTAACTGACAACTAAAAACTAAGCTATGATCACAAAGCTATATGATCACAAAAAACTAATATATTGTCACTGGACAAAAATGCTAATTGTGGTAAAGGGATCCAGTAGAATCCGAACGGATTGCGGAGCGGTCCTGATACCGGAAGGTCGCCAGTTCGAATCAGCAGTCCGACACATTAAAATTACCACCGCTGAAGTGCCCTTGAACAAGGCATTGAACCACTACGATGAAATGTGTTCTATGAGCAGGGACTGGCTGGAAACAAGTTCTTGAGCTTAGCCCAGATACCCTGGGTAAATATAGTAATCATTTCATTTCATTCTGAATTTCATTCAAAGGTAAGCACACACCGTTCTTTATCTGGTAAGCTGGTGTGCTTATACTGTGTGAAATTCAATGCAAGCTAAAGAAACCACTGCTGAACTACATTGATTAGAGAAGTGTGAGACCCAATATAGCTTGCCTTATTTTGTAAATTAAAAGGTTGATTTGATTGAATGTAAAGTATGTTTCACTATCCTGAAATTCATGTACAAAAACATAAGAATGCATGTTTGTGAAGCATTTAAAACTGCATTTCCACTTTGACCTTTTAGAATTAGTTGACTAAAACCATTTAGTCAACTAAAACAGACTTTTAAAAACAGGAATTTTAAAAGACTGGCTAAAACAAGACACATTGCTGTCAAAATCAACACTGCTTCCCAATCTCACTTGTTGATGCTATTCTGTGAGAATCACACTCCTTAAAACGAAACGGTGCCTCCATGTGGTCAAAAAGAGCATTACATTGTCAGCGGATGACACTAATAAGGTCTCAAAGGCACTTGCCCGTCGTGCAAGTACAGGTCACGTTCTACTTGCCCAAACGTCATGCCCACTTGCCCGAAAAGTAAATCGTCCTTTATAAAATTATAGGTAAAATTTGAATTACTGTTCAATTTAGCTTTTTTTTTACTTTTTGGGGCTGTGCGGGAAAAAAAATCATACCTCAATTTGAATGCCAAATAACTAAATAGCTATGAATATGACTATGGGTTTGCACAGGTAAACATTGCTTCTTATTTTACATTCCACAGACCAGAAGACAGAACACTCTTCACGTTCAGGTTTTTAGCCAGATTCTGTGTTGTGTTTATAGACTTTGATTGATTGATTGATTGAAAATTTTATTAACAGTTTGCAGAATTACAGTACAAATAGACACTTCTATATAGACAAAGAACAGAACAGGAATTCATCATAATGGAGGTAAAAAGGGAAAAGAAACATATACAGTGAGGGGAAAAGGGGGGGGGGGGGGGGCGGTGGGGGGGGGGGGGGGCAATGGAGACTGTTGTGTCTCCTCTCAAATGAGCACTTTCCCAGTCAGGCAACCTGAAAGCAAACTCCACCTGCCCTAACGTTTTATTTACCTTTAGGTGGGCACGCCTTTTATTTACCTGCCAGAGGCAGGTGGGCAAGCCTTTTATTTACCTGCCAGGGGCAGGTGGGCACGCCTTTTATTTACCTGCCAGAGGCAGGTGGGCACGCCTTTTATTTACCTGCCAGAGGCAGGTGGCCACGCCTTTTATTTACCTGCCAGGGGCAGGTGGGCACGCCTTTTATTTACCTGCCAGGGGCAGGTGGCCACGCCTTTTATTTACCTGCCAGGGGCAGGTGGCCACGCCTTTTATTTACCTGCCAGGGGCAGGTGGGCACGCCTTTTATTTACCTGCCAGAGGCAGGTGGCCACGCCTTTTATTTACCTGCCAGAGGCAGGTGGGCAAGCCTTTTATTTACCTGCCAGAGGCAGGTGGCCACGCCTTTTATTTACCTGCCAGGGGCAGGTGGGCAAGCCTTTTATTTACCTGCCAGGGGCAGGTGGCCACGCCTTTTATTTACCTGCCAGGGGCAGGTGGCCACGCCTTTTATTTACCTGCCAGAGGCAGGTGGGCACGCCTTTTATTTACCTGCCAGAGGCAGGTGGCCACGCCTTTTATTTACCTGCCAGAGGCAGGTGGGCAAGCCTTTTATTTACCTGCCAGAGGCAGGTGGCCACGCCTTTTATTTACCTGCCAGGGGCAGGTGGGCAAGCCTTTTATTTACCTGCCAGGGGCAGGTGGCCACGCCTTTTATTTACCTGCCAGAGGCAGGTGGCCACGCCTTTTATTTACCTGCCAGGGGCAGGTGGACACGCCTTAGTGTCAACTCCTGATTGTGTACACATTATGCAGTGCATTGGAATTATTGGCTAAATTGTTCACAAAAACAGACGATTAACTTGGTGTATTGCTTTCAGACACAAAACAATGGAGACAATTTATGTATAGCAGATAAGATAAAACAACAGTAAAATATGAGATTTGGGTTAGACTTACAACTAAATAGTATAGAGCAGGGGTCTTCAACCTTTTTCAAATCAAGGCCATTATGTATTCTGCATCTGAGCCACGGATCACGATAAGATTGATCCTCTCAGACCCAAAACGAAATAATATTTTGTTGTCGGGTAAGATTTTGTCCACAATTCCGTGCTGTATTATGTGGTACAATTAGGAGAAGGCAAACATTGAGTAACAGAGTTATAGATCTAGATAAGGGTTCATTTGGTTACCAACTCTCCCATCATTTAGCCGGGGACCACCTGGAACCCCCTCAAGGACCACTGGTGGTCTGCGGACCACTGGTTGAAAACCGCTGGTATAGAGGGTCTGTGTGTGACATCTTCATACCCGGAAGTTATGCGGAAGTTATACGCCTACTGAGTCGCAGAAAAACCTACTTTCTGTCCTTGACAGCCCATACTGTACATTCAAACAGAAAAGCATTGCATTAAACCACGGTACATGACTTTAATCACTTTGCCCCTCGATTATCCACTCACTTTAAGCATGCGCATACCCTCCACACACTGCGTATGTGATGATACAAATAATGTATAATCTGAATCTGTCTTGAGAGATTACTTTTTGATAAATTCAATTTTAATTCATATTAATATATTAATGAATTAATAATTGTTATGGTAAAGATTTTACATAATGACATGCCCAAAACAGGAACACTATAGGTTGAAAGTCGTTAACTAATTGATACTTGCATTTGTATGTCTGCAAGTAAAATGTAAAAATCACACGTGTATGAAATGAGGGACGCTCTTATCATCATACATCATCTCATTCTGGCCAATCACAATTTGCATCCTTACTTTTGTTTTCAATGTTTGTGTTTACACACTTTTGTCTTCAATGTGTAAAGATAACAAACTATCTTTACACCTGGGAAAAACTGAATCCATTCTCTTTGGCTCTAATAGTAATCTCAGCAAGGCAAATGGCTTCTTGGTTAAAGTGGGTGACAATGTTATCACACGTAAAGATGAAATTACCTACCTAGGTTCCATCCTGGAGGCTAATCTTTCCGGTGATAAAATGGCCACCAACGTAATCAAAAAGGTCAACCATAGAACAAGATTCCTTTACAGGATCTCCTCACTGGTCAACAAAAACACCTTGAAGACCTTAACAGGAGCCCTTGTACAGGGTTTCTTTGACTATGCATGCACCTCCTGGTACCACAGCACCTCAAAGGCCCTTAAAACCAGGCTCCAGACTTCCCAAAACAAACTGGTCAGGCTCCTACTTGACCTAGCCCCCCGAACCCACCTCACCCCTGCCCACTTCGACAGGCTGGAATGGCTTAGGGTCGACGACAGAGTACAGCATCTTGCAATGGGTCTGGTCCACAAGATTCGATACACCACCAAGATACCCATGTACCTGTCTAGATACTTCCTTAATGTTAACGAAGTCCACACCCACAACACCAGAGGGAGTGCAACGAACCATGTACAACCCAGATTCGGCACAAACAAGGGACTAAATTATTTTCGCTCCTATGCCACCAAAATTTGGAACGCCCTACCAACTGTCATTAAGACATGCGAATCCCTTGACTCTTTCAAAACCGCTCTCAAAGGGCACCTACGGACGGCTGCAATTCGAAACTGGCCCCTGTAAAATCGGAATCCCTCAAACACGAACGCAAGGACAACACAAGAGACGGTCGCGGCCACACAGCAAACTCAAGGTATGGCCACTGAGCCAACTTGGGGACCCAACGCAAGGACAACACAAGAGACGGTCACGGCCACACAGCCAACTCAAGGTACGGCCACGGAGCCGACTTGGGGACCCAACGCAGCTCCTCCAAGGAAAACAAACAAATTAACGGAGCTGAACGTGAATCCCCCCCACCGCCCACCCCTTTTTTTTCCCCCTCACTGTATATGTTTCTTTTCCCTTTTTACCTCCTTTATGATGAATTCCTGTTCTGTCTATAGAAGTGTCTATTTGTACGTCTCTAAATGTTTTGATGATTTGAACATGGTGGACCCTATTGGAAACAAGTGTAATGCTTAATTGGGTCGTCCACTCACAGTTAACAGCCTTTGTATTGAGTTTGTGCTTGAAATGTACTGTAATTCTGCAAACTGTTAATACATTCTTCAATCAATCAATCAATCAATGTTTGTGTTCACACACTTTTGTCTTCAATGTTTGTGTTTACACACTTTTGTCTTCAATGTTTGTGTTTACACACTTTTGTTTTCAATGTTTGTGTTTACACACTTTTGTCTTCAATGTTTGTGTTCACACACTTTTGTCTTCAATGTTTGCGTTTACACACTTTTGTCTTCAATGTTTGTGTTTACACACTTTTGTCTTCAATGTTTGTGTTTACACACTTTTGTCTTCAATGTTTGTGTTTACACACTTTAGTCTTCAATGTTTGTGTTTACACACTTTTGTCTTCAATGTTTGCGTTTACACACTTTTGTCTTCAATGTTTGTGTTTACACACTTTTGTCTTCAATGTTTGTGTTTACACACTTTTGTCTTCAATGTTTGCGTTTACACACTTTTGTCTTCTATGTTTGTGTTTACACACTTTTGTCTTCAATGTTTGTGTTTACACACTTTTGTCTTCAATGTTTGCGTTTACACACTTTTGTCTTCAATGTTTGTGTTTACACAGACCCTCAAAGCTGGGCATAGGAGGGGCTAGCGCTCCTCAAAAACACTGGTGACCTGTAGAGTAAAACCTTTGACAACTTCACATCCCAGTGCCGTTATCCACACAGATGACAAACGTGTTGCGTAGCTGTGAAATAATAACACATTTATAATATTGCATGGTAATGCTTTAGGTATTATGCGGCGCTGGAATCCACTAAATCAGTGTTTCTCCGAACTGGGCGTCCCCAATTGATTGCAACATTGTTTTCTCACTCATGATCACGTATTTGTCAGGTGAAAGAAGCACTGTCTCTGTGTTGCATTGTGAGGGTGACCTGTGAACTTGTAACAGGAGCCCTTGTACAGGGTTTCTTTGACTATGCATGCACCTCCTGGTACCACAGCACCTCAAAGGCCCTTAAAACCAGGCTCCAGACTTCCCAAAACAAACTGGTCAGGCTCCTACTTGACCTAGCCCCCCGAACCCACCTCACCCCTGCCCACTTCGACAGGCTGGAATGGCTTAGGGTCGACGACAGAGTACAGCATCTTGCAATGGGTCTGGTCCACAAGATTCGATACACCACCAAGATACCCATGTACCTGTCTAGATACTTCCTTAATGTTAACGAAGTCCACACCCACAACACCAGAGGGAGTGCAACGAACCATGTACAACCCAGATTCGGCACAAACAAGGGACTAAATTATTTTCGCTCCTATGCCACCAAAATTTGGAACGCCCTACCAACTGTCATTAAGACATGCGAATCCCTTGACTCTTTCAAAACCGCTCTCAAAGGGCACCTACGGACGGCTGCAATTCGAAACTGGCCCCTGTAAAATCGGAATCCCTCAAACACGAACGCAAGGACAACACAAGAGACGGTCGCGGCCACACAGCAAACTCAAGGTATGGCCACTGAGCCAACTTGGGGACCCAACGCAAGGACAACACAAGAGACGGTCACGGCCACACAGCCAACTCAAGGTACGGCCACGGAGCCGACTTGGGGACCCAACGCAGCTCCTCCAAGGAAAACAAACAAATTAACGGAGCTGAACGTGAATCCCCCCCACCGCCCACCCCTTTTTTTTCCCCCTCACTGTATATGTTTCTTTTCCCTTTTTACCTCCTTTATGATGAATTCCTGTTCTGTCTATAGAAGTGTCTATTTGTACGTCTCTAAATGTTTTGATGATTTGAACATGGTGGACCCTATTGGAAACAAGTGTAATGCTTAATTGGGTCGTCCACTCACAGTTAACAGCCTTTGTATTGAGTTTGTGCTTGAAATGTACTGTAATTCTGCAAACTGTTAATACATTCTTCAATCAATCAATCAATCAATCAATGTTTGTGTTCACACACTTTTGTCTTCAATGTTTGTGTTTACACACTTTTGTCTTCAATGTTTGTGTTTACACACTTTTGTTTTCAATGTTTGTGTTTACACACTTTTGTCTTCAATGTTTGTGTTCACACACTTTTGTCTTCAATGTTTGCGTTTACACACTTTTGTCTTCAATGTTTGTGTTTACACACTTTTGTCTTCAATGTTTGTGTTTACACACTTTTGTCTTCAATGTTTGTGTTTACACACTTTAGTCTTCAATGTTTGTGTTTACACACTTTTGTCTTCAATGTTTGCGTTTACACACTTTTGTCTTCAATGTTTGTGTTTACACACTTTTGTCTTCAATGTTTGTGTTTACACACTTTTGTCTTCAATGTTTGCGTTTACACACTTTTGTCTTCTATGTTTGTGTTTACACACTTTTGTCTTCAATGTTTGTGTTTACACACTTTTGTCTTCAATGTTTGCGTTTACACACTTTTGTCTTCAATGTTTGTGTTTACACAGACCCTCAAAGCTGGGCATAGGAGGGGCTAGCGCTCCTCAAAAACACTGGTGACCTGTAGAGTAAAACCTTTGACAACTTCACATCCCAGTGCCGTTATCCACACAGATGACAAACGTGTTGCGTAGCTGTGAAATAATAACACATTTATAATATTGCATGGTAATGCTTTAGGTATTATGCGGCGCTGGAATCCACTAAATCAGTGTTTCTCCGAACTGGGCGTCCCCAATTGATTGCAACATTGTTTTCTCACTCATGATCACGTATTTGTCAGGTGAAAGAAGCACTGTCTCTGTGTTGCATTGTGAGGGTGACCTGTGAACTTGTAGATTGGATATTTCAAATTGCCAGTGTGTATATAGGCTTAAAGCAGTTAAATTGATTTCCATCTGTGTGTGTCATTTTATATTTTTACAACTAATATATAGCAACTATATATTATTTCTGAAACTAATATATAGTTTCAAAAACTCTAAGATTTAGATTTAGTGGTTTAGGACAGTGGTTTTCAAAAATAGATAGATAGATACAAGATCACAGCGTGTTGGTTTGTGCCGCTTGTACATCTGCTATTTTGGATTTGTTTTAAAAAATCTTATAGTGTTTAAAATAAATCAGACCGTCTGAACTGAGTGGTGCTGTACTGTACTCGTGCTGTATATACTGTACTGTACTGTACCGCACCGTACTGTACCGTACCGTACCGTACCGTACTGTACTGTACTGTACACGCTCTCCTCCCTGACCTGTGTGTGTGTGTGTGTGTGTGTGTGTGTGTGTGTGTGTGTGTGTGTGTGTGTGTGTGTGGCAGCGGTGGCCGAACGGTTTGCGGAGCGGTCTTGATACCGGAAGGTCGCCAGTTCGTATCCCCGGACCGGCACGTTAAAATTACCACCGCTGAAGTGCCCTTGAGCAAGGCATTGAACCACTACCATGAAATGTTCTATGAGCAGGGCCTGGCTTTAAACAAGTATCTGCTGCTTAGTCCAGTTACCCTGGGTAAATATAGTAACTTTGCTTTGTGTGTGTGTGCCATCCAGTGGTCATAGGGACACACATTGCTGTCCATAGGAGTGGCTTCACCTGATGAAGGCCAGTGATCCAGTGATGGCCGAAACGCTGTGTTGTTTGTCGGTGTTTTAAAAGAATAAAGGCACCGTGGAGCAGAAGCTTCCCTTTCTTCTTCACTGTATCAACCTTTTGTCCAGCACCGTGCAGCGAGGGACTGGATGTGCACAACCCTCTTGTTTTAAACATAAAAGGGACACAGACATAACTAGAACTGCACTCTGTCGAGGGCCTACTTGCTTGTTGCACACAAGTAGGCCATAAATGGCCTACTAGTGCGCAAGCAGAGCGCCATCAAAAATGATGATGGTAATTACTTATAAGCTTGTTTGACGTCACACTGGAACACGTCATCGTTACGTCACCGTCAACTATACCCTGGCACTGGTACATATATTTAACACGTCATTATGCTCATGTGTCCATATATGTGTACATGTATATTTACTTTTCTGAGTGGTTGGTGGTATAATGTAATCGGCTGGGTTGGGCATGCATTTCCAACTTGCAGGGATCAGTGCCCAATGGGCACCGCTCTAGTATATATATAATTTTGAATTACACAAATCTTCCCTTCTGGGGGTCCCTACAGATACAAAACATTTTCAGATTGGGGTCCGTGGCCAAATATTGGGGTGTCCTTGGCACTGAAAACATTTGAGACCTACTGATGGTAGAGGGTATACTTGTAGAATTGGCCTCAGGTTAACGCATTTGGCTGGGGACCCGCTGGAGCCCCTTCAAGGACCCCGGGGGGTCCCCGGACCCCACTTTGACAAGCACTGCCATGGATGCAGGGGACAACATATAGTCACAGCAACAAGGCTGTAGACAGTGGATGCAGGGGACAACAGTCACAGCAACAAGGCTGTAGACAGTGGATGCAGGGGACAACAGTCACAGCAACAAGCCTGTATACAGTGGATGCAGGGGACAACAGTCACAGCAACAAGGCTGTAGACAGTGGATGCAGGGGACAACAGTCACAGCAACAAGGCTGTAGACAGTGGATGCAGGGGACAACAGTCACAGCAACAAGGCTGTAGACAGTGGATGCAGGAGACAACAGTCACAGCAACAAGGCTGTAGACTAGACAGTGGATGCAGGGGACAACAGTCACAGCAACAAGCCTGTAGACAGTGGTTGCAGGGGACAACAGTCACAGCAACAAGGCTAGTGTAGACAGTGGTTGCAGGGGACAACAGTCACAGCAACAAGGCTAGTGTAGACAGTGGTTGCAGGGGACAACAGTCACAGCAACAAGGCTGTAGACTAGACAGTGGTTGCAGGGGACAACAGTCACAGCAACAAGGCTGTAGACAGTGGATGCAGGGGACAACAGTCACAGCAACAAGGCTGTAGACAGTGGATGCAGGGGACAACAGTCACAGCAACAAGGCTGTAGACAGTGGATGCAGGGGACAACAGTCACAGCAACAAGGCTGTAGACTAGACAGTGGATGCAGGGGACAACAGTCACAGCAACAAGGCTGTAGACTAGACAGTGGATGCAGGGGACAACAGTCACAGCAACAAGGCTGTAGACTAGACAGTGGTTGCAGGGGACAACAGTCACAGCAACAAGGCTGTAGACTAGACAGTGGTTGCAGGGGACAACAGTCACAGCAACAAGGCTGTAGACTAGACAGTGGTTGCAGGGGACAACAGTCACAGCAACAAGGCTAGTGTAGACAGTGGATGCAGGGGACAACAGTCACAGCAACAAGGCTGTAGACTAGACAGTGGTTGCAGGGGACAACAGTCACAGCAACAAGGCTGTAGACAGTGGATGCAGGGGACAACAGTCACAGCAACAAGGCTAGTGTAGACAGTGGATGCAGGGGACAACAGTCACAGCAACAAGCCTGTAGACAGTGGATGCAGGGGACAACAGTCACAGCAACAAGGCTGTAGACAGTGGATGCAGGGGACAACAGTCACAGCAACAAGCCTGTAGACAGTGGTTGCAGGGGACAACAGTCACAGCAACAAGCCTGTAGACAGTGGTTGCAGGGGACAACAGTCACAGCAACAAGCCTGTAGACAGTGGATGCAGGGGACAACAGTCACAGCAACAAGGCTAGTGTAGACAGTGGTTGCAGGGGACAACAGTCACAGCAACAAGGCTAGTGTAGACAGTGGATGCAGGGGACAACAGTCACAGCAACAAGGCTGTAGACTAGACAGTGGTTGCAGGGGACAACAGTCACAGCAACAAGGCTGTAGACAGTGGATGCAGGGGACAACAGTCACAGCAACAAGGCTAGTGTAGACAGTGGATGCAGGGGACAACAGTCACAGCAACAAGCCTGTAGACAGTGGTTGCAGGGGACAACAGTCACAGCAACAAGCCTGTAGACAGTGGTTGCAGGGGACAACAGTCACAGCAACAAGCCTGTAGACAGTGGATGCAGGGGACAACAGTCACAGCAACAAGCCTGTATACAGTGGATGCAGGGGACAACAGTCACAGCAACAAGGCTGTAGACAGTGGATGCAGGGGACAACAGTCACAGCAACAAGGCTAGTGTAGACAGTGGTTGCAGGGGACAACAGTCACAGCAACAAGGCTAGTGTAGACAGTGGATGCAGGGGACAACAGTCACAGCAACAAGGCTGTAGACAGTGGTTGCAGGAGACAACAGTCACAGCAACAAGGCTAGTGTAGACAGTGGATGCAGGGGACAACAGTCACAGCAACAAGGCTAGTGTAGACAGTGGTTGCAGGGGACAACAGTCACAGCAACAAGGCTAGTGTAGACAGTGGTTGCAGGGGACAACAGTCACAGCAACAAGGCTAGTGTAGACAGTGGATGCAGGGGACAACAGTCACAGCAACAAGGCTAGTGTAGACAGTGGATGCAGGGGACAACAGTCACAGCAACAAGGCTAGTGTAGACAGTGGATGCAGGGGACAACAGTCACAGCAACAAGGCTGTAGACAGTGGATGCAGGGGACAACAGTCACAGCAACAAGGCTGTAGACTAGACAGTGGATGCAGGAGACAACAGTCGCAGCAACAAGGCTGTAGACAGTGGATGCAGGGGACAACAGTCGCAGCAACAAGGCTGTAGACAGTGGATGCAGGGGACAACAGTCACAGCAACAAGCCTGTAGACAGTGGATGCAGGGGACAACAGTCACAGCAACAAGGCTAGTGTAGACAGTGGATGCAGGGGACAACAGTCACAGCAACAAGGCTAGTGTAGACAGTGGATGCAGGGGACAACAGTCACAGCAACAAGGCTAGTGTAGACAGTGGATGCAGGGGACAACAGTCACAGCAACAAGGCTAGTGTAGACAGTGGATGCAGGGGACAACAGTCACAGCAACAAGGCTAGTGTAGACAGTGGATGCAGGAGACAACAGTCGCAGCAACAAGCCTGTAGACAGTGGATGCAGGGGACAACAGTCACAGCAACAAGGCTAGTGTAGACAGTGGATGCAGGGGACAACAGTCACAGCAACAAGGCTAGTGTAGACAGTGGATGCAGGAGACAACAGTCGCAGCAACAAGGCTGTAGACAGTGGATGCAGGGGACAACAGTCACAGCAACAAGCCTGTAGACAGTGGATGCAGGGGACAACAGTCACAGCAACAAGGCTAGTGTAGACAGTGGATGCAGGGGACAACAGTCACAGCAACAAGGCTGTAGACAGTGGTTGCAGGGGACAACAGTCACAGCAACAAGGCTAGTGTAGACAGTGGATGCAGGGGACAACAGTCACAGCAACAAGGCTAGTGTAGACAGTGGATGCAGGAGACAACAGTCGCAGCAACAAGGCTGTAGACAGTGGATGCAGGGGACAACAGTCGCAGCAACAAGGCTGTAGACAGTGGATGCAGGGGACAACAGTCACAGCAACAAGCCTGTAGACAGTGGATGCAGGGGACAACAGTCACAGCAACAAGCCTGTAGACAGTGGTTGCAGGGGACAACAGTCACAGCAACAAGGCTAGTGTAGACAGTGGATGCAGGGGACAACAGTCACAGCAACAAGCCTGTAGACAGTGGTTGCAGGGGACAACAGTCACAGCAACAAGGCTGTAGACAGTGGATGCAGGGGACAACAGTCACAGCAACAAGCCTGTAGACAGTGGTTGCAGGGGACAACAGTCACAGCAACAAGGCTAGTGTAGACAGTGGATGCAGGGGACAACAGTCACAGCAACAAGGCTGTAGACAGTGGATGCAGGGGACAACAGTCACAGCAACAAGCCTGTAGACAGTGGATGCAGGGGACAACAGTCACAGCAACAAGGCTGTAGACAGTGGTTGCAGGGGACAACAGTCACAGCAACAAGGCTGTAGACTAGACAGTGGTTGCAGGGGACAACAGTCACAGCAACAAGGCTGTAGACTAGACAGTGGATGCAGGGGACAACAGTCACAGCAACAAGGCTGTAGACAGTGGTTGCAGGGGACAACAGTCACAGCAACAAGGCTAGTGTAGACAGTGGATGCAGGGGACAACAGTCACAGCAACAAGGCTGTAGACAGTGGTTGCAGGGGACAACAGTCACAGCAACAAGCCTGTAGACAGTGGTTGCAGGGGACAACAGTCACAGCAACAAGGCTGTAGACAGTGGTTGCAGGGGACAACAGTCACAGCAACAAGGCTGTAGACAGTGGTTGCAGGAGACAACAGTCACAGCAACAAGGCTAGTGTAGACAGTGGATGCAGGGGACAACAGTCACAGCAACAAGCCTGTAGTGTAGACAGTGGATGCAGGGGACAACAGTCACAGCAACAAGGCTGTAGACAGTGGTTGCAGGGGACAACAGTCACAGCAACAAGGCTGTAGACAGTGGTTGCAGGAGACAACAGTCACAGCAACAAGGCTAGTGTAGACAGTGGATGCAGGGGACAACAGTCACAGCAACAAGGCTAGTGTAGACAGTGGATGCAGGGGACAACAGTCACAGCAACAAGGCTGTAGACAGTGGTTGCAGGAGACAACAGTCACAGCAACAAGGCTAGTGTAGACAGTGGATGCAGGGGACAACAGTCACAGCAACAAGGCTGTAGACTAGACAGTGGATGCAGGGGACAACAGTCACAGCAACAAGGCTGTAGACTAGACAGTGGATGCAGGGGACAACAGTCACAGCAACAAGCCTGTAGACTAGACAGTGGATGCAGGGGACAACAGTCACAGCAACAAGGCTAGTGTAGACAGTGGATGCAGGGGACAACAGTCACAGCAACAAGGCTAGTGTAGACAGTGGATGCAGGGGACAACAGTCACAGCAACAAGGCTAGTGTAGACAGTGGATGCAGGGGACAACAGTCACAGCAACAAGCCTGTAGACAGTGGTTGCAGGGGACAACAGTCACAGCAACAAGGCTGTAGACAGTGGTTGCAGGAGACAACAGTCACAGCAACAAGGCTGTAGACAGTGGATGCAGGGGACAACAGTCACAGCAACAAGGCTGTAGACTAGACAGTGGATGCAGGGGACAACAGTCACAGCAACAAGCCTGTAGACAGTGGTTGCAGGGGACAACAGTCACAGCAACAAGGCTAGTGTAGACAGTGGATGCAGGGGACAACAGTCACAGCAACAAGGCTAGTGTAGACAGTGGATGCAGGGGACAACAGTCACAGCAACAAGGCTAGTGTAGACAGTGGATGCAGGGGACAACAGTCACAGCAACAAGCCTGTAGACAGTGGTTGCAGGGGACAACAGTCACAGCAACAAGGCTGTAGACAGTGGTTGCAGGAGACAACAGTCACAGCAACAAGGCTGTAGACAGTGGATGCAGGGGACAACAGTCACAGCAACAAGGCTGTAGACTAGACAGTGGATGCAGGGGACAACAGTCACAGCAACAAGCCTGTAGACAGTGGTTGCAGGGGACAACAGTCACAGCAACAAGGCTGTAGACTAGACAGTGGATGCAGGGGACAACAGTCACAGCAACAAGGCTAGTGTAGACAGTGGATGCAGGAGACAACAGTCACAGCAACAAGCCTGTAGACAGTGGATGCAGGGGACAACAGTCACAGCAACAAGGCTAGTGTAGACAGTGGATGCAGGGGACAACAGTCACAGCAACAAGGCTAGTGTAGACAGTGGATGCAGGGGACAACAGTCACAGCAACAAGCCTGTAGTGTAGACAGTGGATGCAGGGGACAACAGTCACAGCAACAAGCCTGTAGACAGTGGATGCAGGGGACAACAGTCACAGCAACAAGCCTGTAGTGTAGACAGTGGATGCAGGGGACAACAGTCACAGCAACAAGCCTGTAGACAGTGGATGCAGGGGACAACAGTCACAGCAACAAGGCTGTAGACAGTGGATGCAGGGGACAACAGTCACAGCAACAAGCCTGTAGACAGTGGATGCAGGGGACAACAGTCACAGCAACAAGGCTAGTGTAGACAGTGGATGCAGGGGACAACAGTCACAGCAACAAGGCTGTAGACAGTGGTTGCAGGAGACAACAGTCACAGCAACAAGGCTAGTGTAGACAGTGGATGCAGGGGACAACAGTCACAGCAACAAGCCTGTAGTGTAGACAGTGGATGCAGGGGACAACAGTCACAGCAACAAGCCTGTAGACAGTGGATGCAGGGGACAACAGTCACAGCAACAAGCCTGTAGACAGTGGATGCAGGGGACAACAGTCACAGCAACAAGCCTGTAGACAGTGGTTGCAGGGGACAACAGTCACAGCAACAAGCCTGTAGACTAGACAGTGGTTGCAGGGGACAACAGTCACAGCAACAAGGCTAGTGTAGACAGTGGTTGCAGGGGACAACAGTCACAGCAACAAGCCTGTAGACAGTGGATGCAGGGGACAACAGTCACAGCAACAAGCCTGTAGACAGTGGTTGCAGGGGACAACAGTCACAGCAACAAGGCTGTAGACAGTGGTTGCAGGGGACAACAGTCACAGCAACAAGGCTGTAGACTAGACAGTGGATGCAGGGGACAACAGTCACAGCAACAAGGCTGTAGACTAGACAGTGGTTGCAGGGGACAACAGTCACAGCAACAAGCCTGTAGTGTAGACAGTGGATGCAGGGGACAACAGTCACAGCAACACGCCTGGTCCTGTGACTTTACAACCTCATTCCACCACTGGTTAATGTTCAACTCATCTCTCTCACTCTCACAGGTTCTCTTTATCTTTTTAGTCTCCTTTTGTCTCTTTTACTTGGTGTCTGTCTGTCTGTCTGTCTGTCTGTCTGTCTGTCTGTCTGTCTCTCTCATACCTCCCTCCCTCTGTCATCGCCCCCCCCCCCCCCCCCCCCCCCCACCCCCTCTGTGTCTGACTGTGTGTGTCTCTCTCTAACCTCTGCTCTGGTCTTGGTGTGTGTCCGTGTGCGTGTGTGTGCGTGTGCGCGTGTGGACACAACAATGCCATCAGGAGGCACCAGAGAAGGCCAGGGGTAACAGGACGCCCGTCAGCTTTGTTAGCGCGCGGCCCCTCAGCTATTCCATGTACAAATCAAAATGCACACAGAGAATAACCAGATGGGAGCTCTCTCTCGCTCTCTCTCGCTCTCTCCTTCCCTCCCTCCCTCCCTCGCTCCCTCCCTCCCTCAAAGAGAGAGAGAGAGAGAGGAGGGGTACAGTAGCAGCTGGCTTATGCAGTGCCAGGCAGCAGGTGAATGCTGTCTCCCAGTCGGCACCATCTGAAGAAGACTGTGTGTGTGTGTGTGTGTGTGTGTGTGTGTGTGTGTGTGTGTGTGTGTGTGTGTGTGTGTGTGTGTGTGTGTGTGTGTGTGTGTGTGTGTGTGTCACATGAGAGGGGCAGTGGTTCTTAACTTGGGGTCCCGGGGACCCCCAGGGACCTGGCCTTGAGGAGTTACAGGTCTGCTCTGAGAGTGTACAAATGGAACCAAATGTGTCCATTACGGGTCCATTT
>NW_027638029.1:137500-188922 GCF_951216825.1 Electrona antarctica | reverse complement strand
AGAGTGATGCAACTAGTCCTGTACGTGGCCCGTCAGCCTACTAGAGAGTGATGCAACTAGTCCTGTACGTGGCCCGTCAGCCTACTAGAGAGTGATGCAACTAGTCCTGTACGTGGCCCGTCAGCCTACTAGAGAGTGATGCAACTAGTCCTGTACGTGGCCCGTCAGCCTACTAGAGAGTGATGCAACTAGTCCTGTACGTGGCCCGTCAGCCTACTAGAGAGTGATGCAACTAGTCCTGTACGTGGCCCTGTCAGCCTACTAGAGAGTGATGCAACTAGTCCTGTACGTGGCCTGTCAGCCTACTAGAGAGTGATGCAACTAGTCCTGTACGTGGCCCGTCGGCCTACTAGAGAGTGATGCAACTAGTCCTGTACGTGGACCGTCGGCCTACTAGAGAGTGAATGCTACTAGTCCTGTACGTGGCCCCGTCAGCCTACTAGAGAGTGATGCTACTAGTCCTGTACGTGGCCCGTCAGCCTACTAGAGAGTGATGCTACTAGTCCTGTACGTGGCCCGTCAGCCTACTAGAGAGTGATGCAACTAGTCCTGTACGTGGCCCGTCAGCCTACTAGAGAGTGATGCAACTAGTCCTGTACGTGGCCCGTCAGCCTACTAGAGAGTGATGCAACTAGTCCTGTACGTGGCCCGTCAGCCTACTAGAGAGTGATGCAACTAGTCCTGTACGTGGCCCGTCAGCCTACTAGAGAGTGATGCAACTAGTCCTGTACGTGGCCCGTCAGCCTACTAGAGAGTGATGCAACTAGTCCTGTACGTGGCCCGTCAGCCTACTAGAGAGTGATGCAACTAGTCCTGTACGTGGCCCGTCAGCCTACTAGAGAGTGATGCAACTAGTCCTGTACGTGGCCCGTCAGCCTACTAGAGAGTGATGCAACTAGTCCTGTACGTGGCCGTCAGCCTATAGAGAGTGATGCAACTAGTCCTGTACGTGGCCCCCGTTCGCGCCTACTAGAGAGTGATGCGACTAGTCCTGTACGTGGCCCGTCAGCCTACTAGAGAGTGATGCTACTAGTCCTGTACGTGGCCCGTCGGCCTACTAGAGAGTGATGCAACTAGTCCTGTACGTGGCCGTCGGCCTACTAGAGAGTGATGCAACTAGTCCTGTACGTGGCCCGTCAGCCTACTAGAGAGTGATGCAACTAGTCCTGTACGTGGCCCGTCAGCCTACTAGAGAGTGATGCAACTAGTCCTGTACGTGGCCCGTCAGCCTACTAGAGAGTGATGCAACTAGTCCTGTACGTGGCCCGTCAGCCTACTAGAGAGTGATGCAACTAGTCCTGTACGTGGCCCGTCAGCCTACTAGAGAGTGATGCAACTAGTCCTGTACGTGCCCGTCGGCCTACTAGAGAGTGATGCAACTAGTCCTGTACGTGCCCGTCAGCCTACTAGAGAGTGATGCTACTAGTCCTGGTACGTGGCCCGTCGCCTACTAGAGAGTGATGCAACTAGTCCTGTACGTGGCCCGTCGGCCTACTAGAGAGTGATGCAACTAGTCTGTACGTGGCCCCGTCGGCCTACTAGAGAGTGATGCAACTAGTCCTGTACGTGGCCCGTCAGCCTACTAGAGAGTGATGCAACTAGTCCTGTACGTGGCCCGTCGGCCTACTAGAGAGTGATGCAACTAGTCCTGTACGTGGCCCGTCAGCCTACTAGAGAGTGATGCAACTAGTCCTGTACGTGGCCCGTCAGCCTACTAGAGAGTGATGCAACTAGTCCTGTACGTGGCCCGTCGGCCTACTATAG
The DNA here is from genome assembly GCF_951216825.1 of Electrona antarctica. NCBI lineage: Eukaryota > Metazoa > Chordata > Actinopteri > Myctophiformes > Myctophidae > Electrona > Electrona antarctica. Next base: position 187,158 of record NW_027638029.1, on the reverse strand, counting down.
AGTGATGCTACTAGTCCTGTACGTGGGCCCGTCAGCCTACTAGAGAGTGATGCAACTAGTCCTGTACGTGGGCCCGTCAGCCTACTAGAGAGTGATGCAACTAGTCCTGTACGTGGCCCGTCGGCCTACTATAGAGTGATGCTACTAGTCCTGTACGTGGCCCGTCAGCCTACTATAGAGTGATGCTACTAGTCCTGTACGTGGCCCGTCGGCCTACTAGAGAGTGATGCAACTAGTCCTGTACGTGGCCGTCGGCCTACTAGAGAGTGATGCTACTAGTCCTGTACGTGGCCCGTCGGCCTACTAGAGAGTGATGCAACTAGTCCTGTACGTGCCCGTCAGCCTACTAGAGAGTGATGCAACTAGTCCTGTACGTGGCCCGTCAGCCTACTAGAGAGTGATGGCAACTAGTCCTGTACGTGGCCCGTCAGCCTACTAGAGAGTGATGCAACTAGTCCTGTACGTGGCCCGTCAGCCTACTAGAGAGTGATGCAACTAGGTCCTGTACGTGGCCCGTCAGCCTACTAGAGAGTGATGCAACTAGTCCTTTACGTGGCCCGTCATCCTACTAGAGAGTGATGCAACTAGTCCTGTACGTGGCCCGTCAGCCTACTAGAGAGTGATGCAACTAGTCCTTTACGTGGCCCGTTCAGCCTACTAGAGACTGATGCAACTAGTCCTGTACGTGGCCCGTCAGCCTACTAGAGAGTGATGCAACTAGTCCTGTACGGTGCCCGTCGGCCTACTAGAGAGTGATGCAACTAGTCCTGTACGGTGGCCCGTCAGCCTACTAGAGGAGTGATGCAACTAGTCCTGTACGTGCCCGTCAGCCTACTAGAGAGTGATGCAACTAGTCCTGTACGTGGCCCGTCAGCCTACTAGAGAGTGATGCAACTAGTCCTTTACGTGGCCCGTCAGCCTACTAGAGAGTGATGCAACTAGTCCTGTACGTGGCCCGTCAGCCTACTAGAGAGTGATGCAACTAGTCCCTGTACGTGGCCCGTCGGCCTACTAGAGAGTGATGCAACTAGTCCTGTACGTGGCCCGTCAGCCTACTAGAGAGTGATGCAACTAGTCCTGTACGTGGCCCGTCAGCCTACTAGAGAGTGATGCAACTAGTCTGTACGTGGCCCGTCGGCCTACTATAGAGTGATGCATACTAGTCCTGTACGTGGCCCGTCAGCCTACTATAGAGTGATGCTACTAGTCCTGTACGTGGCCCCGTTCGGCCTACTAGAGAGTGATGCAACTAGTCCTGTACGTGGCCCGTCGGCCTTACTAGAGAGTGATGCTACTAGTCCTGTACGTGGCCCGTCGGCCTACTAGAGAGTGATGCAACTAGTCCTGTACGTGGCCCGTCAGCCTACTAGAGAGTGATGCAACTAGTCCTGTACGTGGCCCGTCAGCCTACTAGAGAGTGATGCAACTAGTCCTGTACGTGGCCCGTCAGCCTACTAGAGAGTGATGCAACTAGTCCTGTACGTGGCCCGTCAGCCTACTAGAGAGTGATGCAACTAGTCCTGTACGTGGCCCGTCAGCCTACTAGAGAGTGATGCAACTAGTCCTTTACGTGGCCCGTCAGCCTACTAGAGAGTGATGCAACTAGTCCTGTACGTGGCCCGTCAGCCTACTAGAGAGTGATGCAACTAGTCCTTTACGTGGCCCGTCAGCCTACTAGAGACTGATGCAACTAGTCCTGTACGTGGCCCGTCAGCCTACTAGAGAGTGATGCAACTAGTCCTGTACGTGGCCCGTCGGCCTACTAGAGAGTGATGCAACTAGTCCTGTACGTGGCCCGTCAGCCTACTAGAGAGTGATGCAACTAGTCCTGTACGTGGCCCGTCAGCCTACTAGAGAGTGATGCAACTAGTCCTGTACGTGGCCCGTCAGCCTACTAGAGAGTGATGCAACTAGTCCTTTACGTGGCCCGTCAGCCTACTAGAGAGTGATGCAACTAGTCCTGTACGTGGCCCGTCAGCCTACTAGAGAGTGATGCAACTAGTCCTGTACGTGGCCCGTCGGCCTACTAGAGAGTGATGCAACTAGTCCTGTACGTGGCCCGTCGGCCTACTAGAGAGTGATGCAACTAGTCCTTTACGTGGCCCGTCAGCCTACTAGAGAGTGATGCAACTAGTCCTGTACGTGGCCCGTCAGCCTACTAGAGAGTGATGCAACTAGTCCTGTACGTGCCCGTCAGCCTACTAGAGAGTGATGCAACTAGTCCTGTACGTGGCCCGTCAGCCTACTAGAGAGTGATGCAACTAGTCCCTGTACGTGGCCCGTCAGCCTACTAGAGAGTGATGCAACTAGTCCTGTACGTGGCCCGTCAGCCTACTAGAGAGTGATGCAACTAGTCCTGTACGTGGCCCGTCAGCCTACTAGAGAGTGATGCAACTAGTCCTGTACGTGACCCGTCAGCCTACTAGAGAGTGATGCAACTAGTCCTGTACGTGGCCCGTCAGCCTACTAGAGAGTGATGCAACTAGTCCTGTACGTGGCCCGTCAGCCTACTAGAGAGTGATGCAACTAGTCCTGTACGTGGCCCGTCAGCCTACTAGAGAGTGATGCAACTAGTCCTGTACGTGGCCCGTCGGCCTACTAGAGAGTGATGCAACTAGTCCTGTACGTGGCCCGTCAGCCTACTAGAGAGTGATGCAACTAGTCCTGTACGTGGCCCGTCAGCCTACGAGAGAGTGATGCAACTAGTCCTGTACGTGGCCCGTCAGCCTACTAGAGAGTGATGCAACTAGTCCTGTACGTGGCCCGTCAGCCTACTAGAGAGTGATGCAACTAGTCCTGTACGTGGCCCGTCAGCCTACTAGAGAGTGATGCAACTAGTCCTGTACGTGGCCCGTCAGCCTACTAGAGAGTGATGCAACTAGTCCTGTACGTGGCCGTCAGCCTACTAGAGAGTGATGCAACTAGTCCTGTACGTGGCCCGTCAGCCTACTAGAGAGTGATGCAACTAGTCCTGTACGTGGCCCGTCAGCCTACTAGAGAGTGATGCAACTAGTCCTGTAACGTGGCCCGTCAGCCTACTATAGAGTGATGCAACTAGTCCTGTACGTGGCCCGTCAGCCTACTAGAGAGTGATGCAACTAGTCCTTTACGTGGCCCCGTCAGCCTACTAGAGAGTGATGCAACTAGTCCTGTACGTGGCCCGTCAGCCTACTAGAGAGTGATGCAACTAGTCCTGTACGTGGCCCGTCAGCCTACTAGAGAGTGATGCAACTATCCCTGTACGTGGCCCGTCGGCCTACTAGAGAGTGATGCAACTAGTCCTGTACGTGGCCCGTCAGCCTACTAGAGAGTGATGCAACTAGTCCTGTACGTGGCCCGTCGGCCACCGGCCTACTAGAGAGTGATGCAACTAGTCCTGTACGTGGCCCGTCGGCCTACTAGAGAGTGATGCAACTAGTCCTGTACGTGGCCCGTCGGCCTACTAGAGAGTGATGCAACTAGTCCTGTACGTGGCCCGTCGGCCTACTAGAGAGTGATGCAACTAGTCCTGTACGTGGCCCGTCGGCCTACTAGAGAGTGATGCAACTAGTCCTGTACGTGGCCCGTCGGCCTACTAGAGAGTGATGCAACTAGTCCTGTACGTGCCCGTCGCCTACTAGAGAGTGATGCAACTAGTCCTGTACGTGGCCCCGTCGGCCACCGGCCTACTAGAGAGTGATGCAACTTGGGAACCTAATAATACCCGTTGTCAAGTGGACTGGTTAAAGATGGAGTGCCGGGATTTCTTCCACACCCTAAAACATGATCATCAGGTCTTATTGTTATATAAGGATGTATATTTGAGGGGATTCCCACTGAGGGGATTGCTGAAAATTGCCGATGTACAAGCTCAGTCACAACGCGTTGCACTGCATGCGACGCGTTGTGAGCTTGTAGATCGGCTATTTTCAGCACACAACCAAGTGTAAAATGACTTATACTGGATCTCTTGTCCACTAGTTCCTTCCAGACATTGTAGTCTAGTTTTTTATTTGTTGACGAAATGGTCAGTATATTTAGTCTTATTTTAGTCAACATACTGTATGCACACAATCTGAAATCACTGCAATGTTGCTTACTGTAAATGGCTCTGGACAAAGAGCTCTTACTGTAAATGGCTCTGGACAAAGAGCTCTTACTGTAAATGGCTCTGGACAAAGAGCTCTTAGTGTAAATGGCTCTGGACAAAGAGCTCTTACTGTAAATGGCTCTGGACAAAGAGCTCTTACTGTAAATGGCTCTGGACAAAGAGCTCTTAGTGTAAATGGCTCTGGACAAAGAGCTCTTACTGTAAATGGCTCTGGACAAAGAGCTCTTACTGTAAATGGCTCTGGACAAAGAGCTCTTAGTGTAAAATGGCTCTGGACAAAGAGCTCTTACTGTAAATGGCTCTGGACAAAGAGCTCTTACTGTAAATGGCTCTGGACAAAGAGCTCTTAGTGTAAATGGCTCTGGACAAAGAGCTCTTAGTGTAAATGGCTCTGGACAAAGAGCTCTTAGTGTAAATGGCTCTGGACAAAGAGCTCTTAGTGTAAATGGCTCTGGACAAAGAGCTCTTAGTGTAAATGGCTCTGGACAAAGAGCTCTTAGTGTAAATGGCTCTGGACAAAGAGCTCTTACTGTAAATGGCTCTGGACAAAGAGCTCTTAGTGTAAATGGCTCTGGACAAAGAGCTCTTAGTGTAAATGGCTCTGGACAAAGAGCTCTTACTGTAAATGGCTCTGGACAAAGAGCTCTTAGTGTAAATGGCTCTGGACAAAGAGCTCTTAGTGTAAATGGCTCTGGACAAAGAGCTCTTAGTGTAAATGGCTCTGGACAAAGAGCTCTTACTGTAAATGGCTCTGGACAAAGAGCTCTTAGTGTAAATGGCTCTGGACAAAGAGCTCTTAGTGTAAATGGCTCTGGACAAAGAGCTCTTACTGTAAATGGCTCTGGACAAAGAGCTCTTACTGTAAATGGCTCTGGACAAAGAGCTCTTAGTGTAAATGGCTCTGGACAAAGAGCTCTTACTGTAAATGGCTCTGGACAAAGAGCTCTTAGTGTAAATGGCTCTGGACAAAGAGCTCTTACTGTAAATGGCTCTGGACAAAGAGCTCTTACTGTAAATGGCTCTGGACAAAGAGCTCTTAGTGTAAATGGCTCTGGACAAAGAGCTCTTAGTGTAAATGGCTCTGGACAAAGAGCTCTTAGTGTAAATGGCTCTGGACAAAGAGCTCTTAGTGTAAATGGCTCTGGACAAAGAGCTCTTAGTGTAAATGGCTCTGGACAAAGAGCTCTTAGTGTAAATGGCTCTGGACAAAGAGCTCTTAGTGTAAATGGCTCTGGACAAAGAGCTCTTAGTGTAAATGGCTCTGGACAAAGAGCTCTTAGTGTAAATGGCTCTGGACAAAGAGCTCTTAGTGTAAATGGCTCTGGACAAAGAGCTCTTAGTGTAAATGGCTCTGGACAAAGAGCTCTTACTGTAAATGGATCTGGACAAAGAGCTCTTAGTGTAAATGGCTCTGGACAAAGAGCTCTTAGTGTAAATGGCTCTGGACAAAGAGCTCTTACTGTAAATGGATCTGGACAAAGAGCTCTTAGTGTAAATGGCTCTGGACAAAGAGCTCTTAGTGTAAATGGCTCTGGACAAAGAGCTCTTAGTGTAAATGGCTCTGGACAAAGAGCTCTTAGTGTAAATGGCTCTGGACAAAGAGCTCTTACTGTAAATGGCTCTGGACAAAGAGCTCTTAGTGTAAATGGCTCTGGACAAAGAGCTCTTACTGTAAATGGCTCTGGACAAAGAGCTCTTAGTGTAAATGGCTCTGGACAAAGAGCTCTTAGTGTAAATGGCTCTGGACAAAGAGCTCTTAGTGTAAATGGCTCTGGACAAAGAGCTCTTAGTGTAAATGGCTCTGGACAAAGAGCTCTTACTGTAAATGGCTCTGGACAAAGAGCTCTTACTGTAAATGGCTCTGGACAAGAGCTCTTACTGTAAATGGCTCTGGACAAAGAGCTCTTAGTGTAAATGGCTCTGGACAAAGAGCTCTTACTGTAAATGGCTCTGGACAAAGAGCTCTTAGTGTAAATGGCTCTGGACAAAGAGCTCTTAGTGTAAATGGCTCTGGACAAAGAGCTCTTAGTGTAAATGGCTCTGGACAAAGAGCGTCTGATAAATGCCTACATTGTAAAAGTGAAAACTGTAAGATAAAGACATTACATGAACTTTCAATTGAATGCCATGATATTCCACAGATACATACATATGATACATATGATACATATGATACATATGATACATATCACGTATAGAGCAATCATTACATGATCACATTAAAATCACCCCCCCCCCCCCCCCCCCCCCCCCCCAACAGTTTCTCTGAGACTGCCTGCCGGCTGGTCTTATCTCACACTACACTACCCATAATGCAATGCAATGAAGTCATCTCACCTTCTGGTTGAACAGGACCACAACAGATGAGGAAATACACCACTGTGGGGGAGGGAGAGAGAGAGAGAGAGACAGAGAGAGAGAGAGAGAAGAGACAGAGAGAGAGAGAGAGACAGAGAGAGAGAGAGAGAGAGAGAGAGACAGAGAGAGAGAGAGAGAGAGATAGAGAGAGAGAGAGAGACAGAGAGAGAGAGAGAGAGACAGAGAGAGAGAGAGAGACAGAGAGAGAGAGAGAGACAGAGAGAGAGAGAGACAGAGAGAGAGAGAGAGAGAGAGAGAGTGGGGGGGGGGGGCAGGATGACAGACAGACAGACAGACAGACAGACAGACAGACAGACAGACAGTTAATGAGATATCTATAGTGGTGAAAACCAGACAGATCTGATCTTTAATCAATAATCAATGATAATATATCCTAATGTAATCACACCCGTGTGAACTGAGTGGTGCAACTCCCCCCCCCCCCTGTATTAGCTCTATATGTATATAGGCCTAACGCCAGTACTTTTTCAGAAAACTTTAAGGCCAGGATTTAACCAATTTTGGGCGGGAACCCCTTTTGTCTTTAAGAATTATAATGTTATACTTTAGCTATTGAAAAATAGCAGATCTACAAGCTCATAGCGCGGCACTCGCTTGTAGATCTGCTATTTTTGAAGTCTTTAAAATGTGGTGCAAATCTGAATATATATTCTTTTAGAGCAAATCTTTGCTACTAGGGGGGGGTCCGGAACAACATATTTTCAGATGGGGGTCGGGTCCACATACATACATTTTTAGGTGTCCTTGACATGAAAATGACAGAAACATGGGTTTTTTTCAGAAAACTGTCAGGATTTACAACATTTGTAGAATCGTCCTCAGGTCTAAATGGGTTTTTTGGGTTTTTCGGCCTAAAGTCTTAAATGGAGTGAACTGAAATGACATGATGTAGGTTTCATGTTGTATAGTATATTTATATATTGTATAAATTAAGTACTATGATGTAGGTTTCATGTTGTATAGTATTATATATTGTATAAATAAAGTACTCACATGCTGTGATGTAGGTCGGTGCAGGTTTCATGTTGTCAAACTGACAGACTGACACTGACTGAGAACAGAGCTGTGTGTGGTTTCTCTCTCTGTCTCACTCACACACACACACACACACACACACACACACACACACACACACACACACACACACACACACACACACACACACACACACACACACACAGACCCTCTGCTGCTGCTGCTGGGTGGGTGAAGAGACCATTTCCTTGTTGGTAAGATGCTCTGACACACACACACACACACACACACACACACACACACACACACACACACACACACACACACACACACACACACACACACACACACACACACACACACACACACACACACACACACAATGACTGACAACAGAGCTATATTTGTGGTTTCACCTATAGACACTGTGCTGGGTGCATGAATAGACCATTTCCTTGTTGGTAGCCTAAGATACTCTGACGCACGCACGCACGCACGCACGCACGCACGCACGCACACACGCACGCACGCACGCACGCACGCACGCACGCACGCACGCACGCACGCACGCACGCACGCACACTAGTGTTTGCAACTCTGCATAGGGTAACTATTTTCTGTGTCAGACCCATTCACACACACATTCACACACCTTTACATAGATTGTGCATCACATTCACACATTCATTCATTCTTTGATCTGGACACGGTTCTTTGATCTGGACACGGTTCTTTGATCTGGACACGGTTCTTTGATCTGGACACGGTTCTTTGATCTGGACACGGTTCTTTGATCTGGACACGGTTCTTTGATCTGGACACGGTTCTTTGATCTGGACACGGTTCTTTGATCTGGACACGGTTCTTTGATCTGGACACGGTGTGAAAATAGCCCCCCCCCCCCCCCTCCAGTGAACCTAGACCAATGGTTCCCAAAGTGGGGGTCCTTGAAGGAGTTCCAGGGCGTCCGGGGACCCCCAGGGGTCCTTGAAGGAGTTCCAGGGCGTCCGGGGACCCCCAGGGGTCCTTGAGGGAGTTCCAGGGCGTCCGGGGACCCCCAGGGGTCCTTGAAGGAGTTCCAGGGCGTCCCGGGACCCCCAGGGGTCCTTGAGGGAGTTCCAGGGCGTCCGGGGACCCCCAGGGGTCCTTGAAGGAGTTCCAGGGCGTCCGGGGACCCCCAGGGGTCCTTGAGGGAGTTCCAGGGCGTCCCGGGACCCCCAGGGGTCCTTGAAGGAGTTCCAGGGCGTCCGGGGACCCCCAGGGGTCCTTGAGGGAGTTCCAGGGGGTCCCCCAGCTAAATGATAGTTAGGAACCAAATGGACCCTTATGCGACTGCAACTCATTTCCATTTGTTAAAATGTTAAATTAACTTTGATCTTATAATGTAAAGGTAGAAATCCCATTACATTGAGGTCTGTCCGTGGCGCCCCCTGGTGGCGCCTAACGCATGTCAAACTGGGGGTCCTTGAAAGGAAACGGGTTGAGAATCACTGCTAGAACCGTATAAATCTTCTCTTATGGGGGTCCCTGGCACATCTTTTATAATGGGGGTCCCTGGCACATCTTTTATAATGGGGGTCCCTGGCACATCTTTTATAATGGGGGTCCCTGGCACATCTTTTATAATGGGGGTCCCTGGCACATCTTTTATAATGGGGGTCCCTGGTACATCTTTTATAATGGGGGTCCCTGGCACATCTTTTATAATGGGGGTCCCGGGTACATCTTTTATAATGGGGGTCCCTGGCACATCTTTTATAATGGGGGTCCCTGGCACATCTTTTATAATGGGGGTCCCTGGCACATCTTTTATAATGGGGGTCCCTGGCACATCTTTTATAATGGGGGTCCCTGGCACATCTTTTATAATGGGGGTCCCTGGTACATCTTTTATAATGGGGGTCCGCGGGGCTGATAAGTGTTCATTTGGGGGTCCCTGACATGACAAGGTTTGGGGACCACTCAGCGCTCGGTACCGGAAAGTCTGGTGACCCCCAGGTTAGAGGTCAGAGGTCAGACGTTAGATTTAGGTGCGTCTTCTCTTGAATCTTGGGACGCGTTCTAGCGTGCACGTGTGTGCGCCGTTCCGTTGTCATGCCAGGGACCCCCACATGTACACATATCAGCCTCGTGGACCCCCACATGTACACGTATCAGCCTCGTGGACCCCCACATGTACACGTATCAGCCCCGTGGACCCCCACATGTACACATATCAGCCTCGTGGACCCCCACATGTACACATATCAGCCTAGTGGACCCCCACATGTACACATATCAGCCTCGTGGACCCCCACATGTACACGTATCAGCCTCGTGGACCCCCACATGTACACATATCAGCCTAGTGGACCCCCACATGTACACATATCAGCCTCGTGGACCCCCACATGTACACGTATCAGCCTCGTGGACCCCCACATGTACACATATCAGCCTCGTGGACCCCCACATGTACACGTATCAGCCTCGTGGACCCCCACATGTACATGTACACATATCAGCCTCGTGGACCCCCACATGTACACATATCAGCCTCGTGGACCCCCTCATGTACACGTATCAGCCTCGTGGACCCCCACATGTACACGTATCAGCCTCGTGGACCCCCACATGTACACGTATCAGCCTCGTGGACCCCCACATGTACATGTACACATATCAGCCTCGTGGACCCCCACATGTACACGCATTAGCCTCGTGGACCCCCACATGTACACATATCAGCCTCGTGGACCTCCACATGTACACATATCAGCCTCGTGGACCCCCACATGTACACGCATTAGCCTCGTGGACCCCCACATGTACACGTATCAGCCCCGTGGACCCCCACATGTACACGCATTAGCCTCGTGGACCCCCACATGTACACGCATTAGCCTCGTGGACCCCCACATGTACACGCATTAGCCTCGTGGACCCCCACATGTACAGGGGGTACATCTTTTATAATGGGGGTCCCTGGCACATCTTTTATAATGGGGGTCCCTGGCACATCTTTTATAATGGGGGTCCCTGGCACATCTTTTATAATGGGGGTCCCTGGCACATCTTTTATAATGGGGGTCCCTGGCACATCTTTTATAATGGGGGTCCCTGGTACATCTTTTATAATGGGGGTCCGCGGGGCTGATAAGTGTTCATTTGGGGGTCCCTGACATGACAAGGTTTGGGGACCACTCAGCGCTCGGTACCGGAAAGTCTGGTGACCCCCAGGTTAGAGGTCAGAGGTCAGACGTTAGATTTAGGTGCGTCTTCTCTTGAATCTTGGGACGCGTTCTAGCGTGCACGTGTGTGCGCCGTTCCGTTGTCATGCCAGGGACCCCCACATGTACACATATCAGCCTCGTGGACCCCCACATGTACACGTATCAGCCTCGTGGACCCCCACATGTACACGTATCAGCCCCGTGGACCCCCACATGTACACATATCAGCCTCGTGGACCCCCACATGTACACATATCAGCCTAGTGGACCCCCACATGTACACATATCAGCCTCGTGGACCCCCACATGTACACGTATCAGCCTCGTGGACCCCCACATGTACACATATCAGCCTAGTGGACCCCCACATGTACACATATCAGCCTCGTGGACCCCCACATGTACACGTATCAGCCTCGTGGACCCCCACATGTACACATATCAGCCTCGTGGACCCCCACATGTACACATATCAGCCCCGTGGACCCCCACATGTACACGTATCAGCCTCGTGGACCCCCACATGTACACGTATCAGCCTCGTGGACCCCCACATGTACACATATCAGCCTCGTGGACCCCCACATGTACACATATTAGCCTCGTGGACCCCCACATGTACACGTATCAGCCTCGTGGACCCCCACATGTACACATATTAGCCTCGTGGACCCCCACATGTACACATATCAGCCTCGTGGACCCCCACATGTACACATATCAGCCTCGTGGACCCCCACATGTACACGCATTAGCCTCGTGGACCCCCACATGTACACGTATCAGCCCCGTGGACCCCCACATGTACACGCATTAGCCTCGTGGACCCCCACATGTACACGCATTAGCCTCGTGGACCCCCACATGTACACGCATTAGCCTCGTGGACCCCCACATGTACACGCATCAGCCTCGTGGACCCCCACATGTACACGCATTAGCCTCGTGGACCCCCACATGTACACGCATCAGCCTCGTGGACCCCCACATGTACACGTATCAGCCTCGTGGACCCCCACATGTACACGTATCAGCCTCGTGGACCCCCACATGTACACATATCAGCCTCGTGGACCCCCACATGTACACATATTAGCCTCGTGGACCCCCACATGTACACGTATCAGCCTCGTGGACCCCCACATGTACACATATCAGCCTCGTGGACCCCCACATGTACACGTATCACCTCGTGGACCCCCACATGTACACGCATTAGCCTCGTGGACCCCCACATAATAACAATAATAATACAGGGGGCCACGCAGTGAAAGTAAATTAATCCACTAAACTAACGTCATTTGTATTGTTGACCTATTTATAAAATATTAGCGCAACTTCGACCCCTCTATCACATGGAACTATTTTTTGGGCGTAGTGATATGGACACAAAAAACATAGTTCCGTGTGATAGAGAGGTAAAAAATATAAAAAACATTTCACCTAAACCAGAGCAGAACTCCCACCACGGGACTCGGCCAATCAGTTAATACTGTTGCAAACACTATATTAATGGCAAGTATTTCATACAACATGAATTCAAAAAATCTGAACTATCCCTTTAAGCAGAAAAGGAGAACCAGTTTTCTGGATTGTGACACTCTAGTGCCCCACCCCCACCCCCACCCCCGTGGAGTGGGGGTGGGGCACTGTGCAACATGACAACTGTTTTAAAGTATTGTAGCCTATACAGTGACAACTGTAATGTTTATGTTGTACTAATATTCTATTACCATGACAACTGTTTTAAAGTATTGTACAGTGACAACTAAAGTCATAATGTTTATGTTGTACTAATACTAAAAAAAAACCCTGATCTAAAATAAAGTGATTTAACCATTTAAGATCATTACAGCTGGGCTGTTGCCCTGAGTCCAGTGCATTACTTCTGCTCCGGGACATTCAATATAGTGATGGGCCAAAGAAGCTTTTATGAACCTCTGAACCTCTGAACCTCCTTTTTGATGAATTCTTTTTTGATGAATTCCTGTTCTGTCTATAGAAGTGTCTATTTGTACGTCTCTAAATGTTTTGATGATTTGAACATGGTGGACCCTGTTGGAAACAAGTGTAATGCTTAATTGGGTCGTCCACTCACAGTTAACAGCCTTTGTATTGAGTTTGTGCTTGAAATGTACTGTAATTCTGCAAACTGTTAATAAATTCTTCAATCAATCAATCAATTGAACCAATTGGTTCAAAAATGTGTTAAGCTTTGAAGCTTCAGTGAATAGTGACATCTGCTGGCGAAATGCTAGACTGCATTTAATTTAGGCAGTCTAGTCTGGACCTGGATTGAGTGTGTCTAAATGCCTAAACTGTAATTAAACATTGAAATAAAAGAAATAAACAAACATAAACACACAATAGTGTTTTGTATGGAGCAGTGTGATATGTTTGTAGGATGGGGAAATATTTGACACATCTAATGTATTGCTAATGGCCAATTAATACATTCATGTCAGATTTAATTTAATACGTTGTATTGCACAGATGCACATCACAATGTTGATTAAACGTATTGATTAAATAACGTTTAGTTACAAATATAGATGTGCCACTTTCGTCTACTGTATTGCATCAAAATATTTGCAGTACCCCAGCCCAGGTTTGAACTGACGACCCTCCGCTTACGAGTCCAGCACGCAACAGACAAGCCACAGCAGTAATTTACTGATAGGGTTTCCCTGTAGATTTATACCTCATTAATGTACGAATATGGAGATTTATACCTCATTAATGTATGAATGTGTAGATTTATACCTCATTAATGTATGAATATGTAGATTTATACCTCAACTCAGGTTTATTTGTGAATTTGAAGATGTTTTACTTTGTTTTTCTTCATCTCCTTCAAATGTGTTTCAAAATAGCAGATCAACAAACTCACAACCGTCTCAACCAATCTAGTAACACAGCCTGCCTGCATACTGCTCCTAGTGGACACTAGTTAACACTAGTTATCACTAGTTAACACTAGTTAACTAGACCCTCTGTGTTTGAACCAGTCATCGCCACAGGGAGCTTTTCCTGAGGCCCACCTATGCTCTCTATGGCATAGGCAGCTCCCGGCAGGATACGCTGGGACAATCTAGACGCAGCTGCGTCTGTGTGTGTGTGTGTGTGTGTGTGTGTGTGTGTGTGTGTGTGTGTGTGTGCGTGCGTGCGTGCGTGCGTGCGTGCGTGCGTGCGTGCGTGCGTGTCAATTTAACAAAGATGCAGGCGATCAGAAATCAGAGTGATCGACGTTTGCGCTACTGTATGTCGTATTGAAATGGACCCAGACTTTATTTTTCTCCCTGGAAATAAAAACAAAAAGGCTATGTTAGATTAGGCTAGACAGATCTCCACAAACCTCCACTCCACGCATTGATAATTATGTATCATAAATGGCTCCACAAACCTCCACTCCACACATTGATCATTATGTATCATAAATGGCTCCACAAACCTCCACTCCACACATTGATAATTATGTATCATAAATGACTCCACAAACCTCCACTCCACACATTGATAATTATGTATCATAAATGGCTCCACAAACCTCCACTCCACACATTGATAATTATGTATCATAAATGGCTCCACAAACCTCCACTCCACACATTGATAATTATGTATCATAAATGGCTCCACAAACCTCCACTCCACACATTGATAATTATGTATCATAAATGGCTCCACAAACCTCCACTCCACACATTGATAATTCATTAATTATGTATCATAAATGGCTCCACAAACCTCCACTCCACACATTGATAATTATGTATCATAAATGACTTTCCATCAAGACTGGTGATGATGATGATGTTTTTTATTCTTGTTTTTTATATACTTGATTATTGTATTCTATAATTTGACAGTTATCATACAGTCTTATTGTATTATCTCTGACGGGCGCTAGCCCCTCCCATGTCCAGCATTTGGCGTGTGTGCAATAACTTTGTCAACACAAACATTACATTCACATCCACAATGAAGACTGTCCAACACAAACATTACATTCACATCCACAATGAAGACTGTCCAACACAAACATTACATTCACATCCACAATGAAGACTGTTCAACACAAACATTACATTCACATCCACAATGAAGACTGTCCAACACAAACATTACATTCACATCCACAATGAAGACTGTTCAACACAAACATTACATTCACATCCACAATGAAGACTGTCCAACACAAACATTACATTCACATCCACAATGAAGACTGTTCAACACAAACATTACATTCACATCCACAATGAAGACTGTCCAACACAAACATTACATTCACATCCACAATGAAGACTGTCCAACACAAACATTACATCCACATCCACAATGAAGACTGTCCAACACAAACATTACATTCACATCCACAATGAAGACTGTCCAACACAAACATTACATTCACATCCACAATGAAGACTGTTCAACACAAACATTACATTCACATCCACAATGAAGACTGTCCAACACAAACATTACATTCACATCCACAATGAAGACTGTCCAACACAAACATTACATTCACATCCACAATGAAGACTGTCCAACACAAACATTACATTCACATCCACAATGAAGACTGTCCAACACAAACATTACATTCACATCCACAATGAAGACTGTCCAACACAAACATTACATCCACATCCACAATGAAGACTGTCCAACACAAACATTACATTCACATCCACAATGAAGACTGTCCAACACAAACATTACATTCACATCCACAATGAAGACTGTCCAACACAAACATTACATTCACATCCACAATGAAGACTGTCCAACACAAACATTACATTCACATCCACAATTAAGACTGTCCAACACCAACATTACATTCACATCCACAATGAAGACTGTCCAACACAAACATTACATTCACATCCACAATGAAGACTGTCCAACACAAACATTACATTCACATCCACAATGAAGACTGTCCAACACAAACATTACATTCACATCCACAATGAAGACTGTCCAACACCAACATTACATTCACATCCACAATGAAGACTGTCCAACACAAACATTACATCCACATCCACAATGAAGACTGTCCAACACAAACATTACATTCACATCCACAATGAAGACTGTCCAACACAAACATTACATTCACATCCACAATGAAGACTGTCCAACACCAACATTACATTCACATCCACAATGAAGACTGTCCAACACAAACATTACATTCACATCCACAATGAAGACTGTCCAACACAAACATTACATTCACATCCACAATGAAGGGGGATTTAAAGTGTTTGTGTAAACACACACACTGATGACGAAGGTGAGGACGCAGATTGTGATTGGTCGGGATGAGATGATGTACGATGATGAGATAGCGCCCCTCACTTCACACGGGTGTGATTTATACTGTAGGCCTATGTATTCTTTTGTGTAACAGATGTTCCTGTTACAGGCTGGGCCAAAGGTGTATTTTATTGTATGGTGTATTTTATTTTAAAGTCACCGTACCAACTTTGTGGTGTTCTAAAACATGTTACTGTAAATGGCTCTGTGGATTCATTGCTCAGTGCCTAAATGATAAACTGTGAATTGAATAAACGGATTGTTGAAAGTCTGTCGTGGTTCTGTTGTCGTGTATTAATTATTCATATTCGTCACATGGCAGTTTGGCCACAGCTCATAGACGCCTTAACAGACGACGTCACACTGATAAGCAACAGCATGCCCGCGCATAACCCACCAGAAGAACCCTTCCTCTCATAAAGCCCTTTCCACACCTAAGCGCAAAACGGTCGACAGCCACGCACTTCTTAAACTCTGCGCAGTTTAAATTCCGAGTTTTTAGACAGCTGGTGGATGGAAAAGAAGCTCCACCTCCGCGGACTTTTTGCGCGGAGGAGAGCGTTTCCGGGAATCTGGCCGTCGCGCAAAAAGTCCGCGGAGGTGGAGCTTCTTTTTGGCAGCAGAGTAAGATGCAATGGAAAAGTTCTAACTGCATCACGTGTACAAAATGCACCATCAAACTTTCAGATGCTGTTTTTCTCCCAGTGTGGAGGAAGAATGATTATGATTTTTATTGTGATCTCTCGCCCTTGAAATATATAATCCATTTGTTTCTGTTGTGTTTGAACAATAATAGAAATTCAAAACAGTCCTCAAAACCACACCTCCAGTCGCTGTCATAAGAACGGGAGGTGCGCTCATGATCACGGCAGCAGAGCCTATTTGTGCACGGCTGCACGCGCACCTGCAGCCCATCAAGTATAATTTATGCTTCGTCCCGCGATGGTGTCGCACACGCAGACCTCTACGCTCACAACAGTCGCATCCGCGATGCGATGTGAGCTTGTATATCAGCTGTTCTCTGTGCGCAATACTGTTGCGCTTTGAAGTATAAATGTCTCCTAGGGTGCGTCTCACTAGCCAACTCACAAGAGAGATTGAATGGACTGAAACCAGCGCTCCCCAAAACAACAGGTTTGGAGATCTGTTGGGAATTGATTACATGAAACAGTCACCCGTGCGCCCAGTACAGTCCCAATGTTTGTAAACAAATAATTGGTCTATAGAGAGTATGCGCATGCTTAAAGTGAATGGCACATCGAGTGGCAAATCGAGTGGCAAAGCAACAGGCAAAGTGAGTTTAAAGGGTAAGACCACTTTTTTAGAGGTTTGGGTTGTTTTCTTACCTTATTATGGTCAAACTAGTCCAGTCCAGGAGTTATTTCGCTCCATAGTGCAGTTTTACAGAAAATAGCGTTATAAAAATACCAGCCCATTGACTTACATTGTACACTGAAACAGCTCTCAAAATCACTCTTTTAGTTCGTAAACAAACACAAACAAAGTTGTTTCAGACAATATAGAGCAACACCAAACCTCATGTGGTTTTTTTTTTTCATAAAAATGTTAACTTCCTGTTGATTTGTCCATTTTTATTCAGAAGAAAACCCGGACTGGATCCATGGATCCGGATCCAGATCTTCATATAGTAAAATCAACAGGAAGTTAACATTTTTATGAAAAAAAAAAACCACATGAG
Source organism: Electrona antarctica (assembly GCF_951216825.1). Taxonomy (NCBI): domain Eukaryota; kingdom Metazoa; phylum Chordata; class Actinopteri; order Myctophiformes; family Myctophidae; genus Electrona; species Electrona antarctica. The sequence continues at coordinate 169,469 of NW_027638029.1, read as the reverse complement.
GTTTGGTGTTGCTCTATATTGTCTGAAACAACTTTGTTTGTGTTTGTTTACGAACTAAAAGAGTGATTTTGAGAGCTGTTTCAGTGTACAATGTAAGTCAATGGGCTGGTATTTTTATAACGCTATTTTCTGTAAAACTGCACTATGGAGCGAAATAACTCCTGGACTGGACTAGTTTGACCATAATAAGGTAAGAAAACAACCCAAACCTCTAAAAAAGTGGTCTTACCCTTTAACATCGTTTAATGTTGTTTAATGCAATCAGATATGACTTTTCTGTGTGGATGTCTGGGCTGTCAAGGCCAGAAAGTAGTTTTTTGCCACTCATTAGGTGTTCCTGCATAACTTGTCAAACCTGGTTTGATCATGATGTCACGCGCATACCCTCTATAGAGTCACAGTCCCGCCCCTTTTCAGAAGGACGAAGGCATCAGGACATAATTCCCTATTCATTTTTTTTCCCATAGACGTTTCCAAAAGTATTTATTTAAAGACCTTTAAAGCCTCGGAACAAAAACAACTCCATGTTGTGACAAATCATGACAACAAACACATTATTTTTGGGCGGAAGAAATAATTAGAAGAAAAACAACAATCATGATTTGTCAAACTTTGTCAACACCCCCGTGAGTGTTCCTTGTTTCTCCTATAGCTCCTCCTCCTGGACAAGGAACAGGAAACCTCAGCGTTTCTTTCCAAATCTTTTCTTCTCGTCTTGGTGAAATGTTTGTGTTTGAACTCTATGGTCGTCACTTGAAAACCATGGAGTGGTTTAAATTCAACCTGTTGTTCCTTGGAGTTCTGCTGTGGACGAGCTGTTACTGCACTGTGTCAGGTAACATTATACATTTATATACATTTATAATACTTACTGCACTGTGTCAGGTAACATTGTAATTTATATACATTTATAATACTTACTGCACTGTGTCAGGTAACATTATACATTCATAATACTTACTGCACTGTGTCAGGTAACATTATACATTTATAATACTTACTGCACTGTGTCAGGTAACATTATATACATTTATGACCGTCAACTCTGTAATTATCTTTGCGCTTAATAAACTCTAGACCTGAAACAGGACTGTCATGGCGGACCTTCATCCAGCTGTTTGCACTAATCCGTACTAAACCTTTACATGTAAATAAACGGTCCATGACACTCGCTCCATGTGAACCATGATGTGGCTATTATTAAACTACACTATTACTATTGTTATTGTTGTTATATGTAATTATGATGTTACATTATTGATGAGTGTAAATGTGGTGCGTGTGTTGCTCTTGATCTGTTGGTCAACTTGTAAAAACATTAACATTTATCTTATTGTCTTCTAGACAGAATGAAGGGAATCAATCGGGGCTGATAGAAATACTTAATATATAATATATAGGCTACACATTTACTGTAAACATTGGTTTGATGTCTTTCTTGTGGAAATTATTGTGTATCTGATGCTGAAAAAACAAAGGGGAAAAAAACTACTTTTATTGAACTCTTACTTTCGCTTTCACGTGTTCTTTTGGCAGAGAGAGAGAGACAAAAACTCACTTGCACATTCAAACTATAAACTGAGCATTTCAACATGCTCTACAACACACATTATGTTTGTGTATGAAACAAGTAAGTAAATATGTAAATGTACATCTGTAGTTAGTGTAGTATCTAATCTAAAGTCATATAACTAACATACATAACATCTGTGGACAAGCAAACCGCATGTCCATCTGTGTAGTCTAAAGTCATTTGGGTCCTCTCAGTCATATAAACCAGTGGTTCCCAAAGTGGGGTCCGGGGACCCCTAAGGGTCCTTGAGGGAGTTTCAGAGGGTCCCCAGCTAAATGATAGGTTGGAACCAAATGGACTCTGAGAGAGAGAGAGACTTCCCTATCGCCTGCTTTCTTTTTTTTCTTCTCAATCATTGACGTGCCTAGAGAGGGAGACACACACACACACACACACACACACACACACACACTCTCTGTCTCTCTGTCTCTCTCTCTCACACACAGAGAGAGAGATGGGCAGTATTTGAAATTCATGTATTTGAAATACTTTTTTGTAATTTGTATTTTGCTGGGATGGAAGAAATGAGATGTATTTTGTATCTAAATACTAGTATCTAGTGGAGTTGAGGCCGAGATCATGATCCTCTCCGGGGGACGTATAGCCTCTCTGGTCCCCGCAGTGGTGTGTGTGTGTGTGTGTGTGTGTGTGTGTGTGTGTGTGTGTGTGTGTGTGTGTGTGTGTGTGTGTGTGTGTGTGTGTGTGTGTGTGTGTGTGTGTGTGTGTGTGTGTGTGTGTGTGTGTGTGTGTGTGTGTGTGTGTGTGTGTGTGTGTGTGTGTGTGTGTGTGTGTGTGTGTGTGTGTGTGTGTGTGTGTGTGTGTGCGTGTGTGCGTGCGCACAGCTCCGCCTCCAGCGACCAATCGGCAATCGCACTCTCCACCCTCAGCCCAGAGAAAGCAAGACATTCAACATAAAATCAAAATGGATCCACAGGAGAGTTTTGTCTCCCCCGCCGCAGGTGACAAAGATTAACATGAAATCAGATCAACTTGAAACCGCGTCTCCGTCGCCATAGTAACTGCAGATGTTCCATTGTGGACCTACACGGACCCTAGCTCTGGTCCATAGCTCTAATGCTCTGATTCCATAGCTCTAATGCTCTGGTCCATAGCTCTAATGCGTTTCATTTAGAGCTATGTTACTCTCAACTTCCGCCGCTCGCATGAATGCAGACCAGCCTCTCGTCTTTAGCGTAATTAAAAAGAACGTTTTTGCTACTCACCAAAACAAAGGCGGGGTGTGTCATTAGAAAGCCTACTTTCCTTAGTGGACGCACTCTGAGCCCCCCCTCCCCCCCACCACACGTATAAACGGTACTTTTTGGCCAGAAAGGGATTTTTTTTCACCGGAGGAAAAATATTCTCTATGAGGCAATTCTCTGGGCAATATCGGTAGAGGGCACAGCGGAGTAACTAAAAGTATTTATTTCCCGGTGGAAACCAAATCCCCTTTTGGCCAAAAAGTACCGTTTATACGTGTGGTGGGGGGGAGGGGGGGGGCTCAGAGTGCGTCCACTAAGGAAAGTAGGCCATCATCATAAGTTCACCTTATGGTCATTAATGTTATACAGGCCACATAGAAATAGTAAATATGATGCATGATAGGTTAAATTAACAATTTGTTTATAATATGACCTAAAAGCCTAAAAGCCACATTACACTGACGTGACTTGGGGCCGATTCATACTCCCTATTTTAGAGCCTAATAAAAGTCGGTTCGGCTCTGTAGAGCCTACAATGTGACGTCATTTGAGGTTCGGGGGGGCGGGTACCGTCCTAAAGTCGGCTCTTCTGTGCTACTGAAAATTTCTGACGAGCCGAAATCATTTCGGCTCTACAGCGCCGAAACAGCGGTAAAATAGGAGTATGAATCGGCCCTTGGCCAGTCAATGTGCTCCAAATTATCAAAGCTAATGGTGCTAATGTGTCACACACAATATTCAGCCCATTTAAAGCGTCAAAATAAAAATAAATCAACGGATGACTGAATAAATAAATAAATAACTGTCAGCATCTCACAGGATTCAAACTCCTCCCAATGTCAGCAGGAGCACACCAGTCTGAAGCATAGCCCAGTGTGCCATTATGTGTACTCTATCTCTGAACAGTAAATAACTCAAGAGTACAAATCCAGTTATCACAACTCAAAACAACAGACAACAGAATAGATTAACCTGAGATGTCATTCACCACTGAATGACATCTTAGTTTAGACTAGTCATTGGTTAGACATGGGTTAAGGTTAGGTTTAGGTGTGCTGCCCCGTGGGAGGTTAGGTTTAGGGTGAGGGTTTGAGATAGGTTGTATACAACCTATCTCAAACCCTCACCCTAAACCTAACCTGGTTAGACCAGTCATTAGTCCTACAACTATAGTTGTAGGACTAATGACTGGTCTAACCAATGACTAGTCTAAACCAAAAACTGTCTAAAGTTGAAGTACTGCACGCCCCTGGCTCTCTCTCTCCTCCTCTGTCTACCTTTATTCCGTCTATCCCTATTTCTATTTGGTCTTTGGCATACTTTTTGTTTTCAAAAAGCAAGATTATTTTTATATTTTATTTGTTCTCACTTTCTGATGGATACTCCAATGCCCGGCTTTCCGAAGTTACATCATAGGCCAGCCAAGTGTTGTCCCATCCCAGCCAAAGTCTATGGACTGTTTGTGTAGGGTAAATGTTTATAAAAACTAAAAACATTATAGGATAGGCAAGAATAACCATCCTGTGCGGTGTTGGTGATGGAAAGTTGTCGTGTGTATCTTGAATTGGCTTGATATGTGCAGTGCAGTCATGCAGATGTGAATTGACACTGATTTTGTGCCTGATTTGTAATAGGCCTACAAATATAAATCAAAGAACAAATTTAACATTAGCTTCGATAATTTGGTCGATATTTACCCTCTTATTGCTATACCTAATTAACAGTGGATTGATTCTTCAGCCAGCATTTTTCATATGTTTAATTTGTCATTTTAATGCCAATAGAAAAATCCGCGATATACACACTATATCTCATTCTGACGGGGCAAGACTATAGTATTGGGACAATCAGTCCTGATGGTGGCGGTAACGTCACCATTTTGCCGATTCTGACCAAAAGGAGCGAGTGAACGATGACCACATCCGGTTATGATCAAAATATCCGGCAGTAGCTTTGCTAGTGTGCCACAATGAAAGATGTCCGGAATGCTAAGCTATCATCGTATTTTTCATAACTAAGTCAAATTAAGCTCTAATCAAGCCCAAAACATCGCATTTTACGCAGCGATGCATGCGCGATCACGCGCGTGCGCGATCGACCGTGCACGCGTGGATTTGCGGCCGGTTTTAGGAAGATTACATCGGCCGTTAGCCAAATTAGCAAAAAAATGCTAAATTTTGCGACAATAAGCTCCCGATTATTGGGAATCAATCGATTACGTCAATTACGTCAGTGGCCATAAGGGATTTATTGATTTCATTACGTCAATTACGTCAATGGCCATAAACCAGTTAAGTTCACATTGGCTTTTCAGACACTTTGCCATGCATATTTTATTATTTAGTCTCTCATTTGAAAACAAATCTAACCTATCGTATATATTTACTATAGGTTAGATTTATTTAACAATAATTTATTAATTTAGGTGATGATATGGTTGGAGATGTTGGCAACAATCTGTATTAAACAGTCGTGTTGGAAATAAATGTGCCTGTGGTGAATGAGATTTTAACTTAATCTAGGTCCCATGTCCATTTTGTGTTCATGGATGCACGGTTTTATACTCTATGATTTGACTTTGATTGCACAATATCGTCGCTAGTAATGGCGTACTGGAGTACACTCCGTGTCTAGTACGCTTTATGCTGACAAATGGAAGGGTTCGAATCCCATCAGAAACAGACGTTATTTATTCATTCATTCATTCATCGATGCGTTTATTTTTACGCATTACATGGGCTGCATACTATACTCCAACAATGGTGATGCATTTCTAAAGCGTAGGTAGGCTATAGTATTGTTTATATATATATATATATATATATATATATATATATATATATAGTAGGCTATAGTATTGTTTATATATATATATATATATATATATATATATATAGTAGGCTATAGTATTGTTGGAGATAGACAGTCACAGGAAGACGGGGTTGTCTTCCTGTTTCAATAACATAACATACGGCTAGCCTCGGTCCCAGGCTCAATGGTATCTCAAAACAGCCTATAAAAAAGAAATTGTATCTGCCTAAACAGAATTAAGGAATGTGCTCCAATATTGTTCTGCTGGTGAAATAGAGTATACATTTTTGGGGGGGGTCCCGCGCTAAAAGAAAGCCGTGTGTGTGTGTGTGTGTGTGTGTGTGTGTGTGTGTGTGTGTGTGTGTGTGTGTGTGTGTGTGTGTGTGTGTGTGTGTGTGTGTGTGTGTGTGTGTGTGTGTGTGTGTGTGTGTGTGTGTGTGTGTGTGTGTGTGTGTGTGTGTGTGTGTGTGTGTGTGTGTGTGTGTGTGTGTGTGTGTGTGTGTGTGTGTGTGTGTGTGTGTGTGTGTGTGTGTGTGTGTGTGTGTGTGTGTGTGTGTGTGTGTGTGTGTGTGTGTGTGCGTGCGTGCTATGAGCACTGCAGCCTGCATGACCAGCAGACTGGCTCAGTGCCCCGGCGGTGAGAGGGGATCAGAGACTAGGAGCGGCGTGGTGATAAATCACCATAGCAATATTGATTATTACGATGAATAAACACACCGGCCGTTTTACTCATTTGGATATGAAGAATCAACGGGTCCTCTCAACCTGTGTTGTGTTTTTAGGACTCCACCAGGTCATCGGGTCCTCTCAACCTGTGTTGTGTATTTAGGACTCCACCAGGTCATCGGGTCCTCTCAACCTGTGTTGTGTATTTAGGACTCCACCAGGTCAACGGGTCCTCTCAACCTGTGTTGTGTTTTTAGGACTCCACCAGGTCAACGGGTCCTCTCAACCTGTGTTGTGTTTGTAGGACTCCACCAGGTCAACGGGTGTTCTCAACCTGTGTTGTGTTTTTAGGACTCCACCAGGTCAACGGGTCCTCTCAACCTGTGTTGTGTTTGTAGGACTCCACCAGGTCAACGGGTCCTCTCAACCTGTGTTGTGTTTTTAGGACTCCACCAGGTCAACGGGTCCTCTCAACCTGTGTTGTGTTTGTAGGACTCCACCAGGTCAACGGGTCCTCTCAACCTGTGTTGTGTTTTTAGGACTCCACCAGGTCAACGGGTCCTCTCAACATGTGCTGGCCAGACTGAGAGGCGAGGTGATCCTTCCGTGTGACGTTGTCTCTCCGGTCGACATGGAGTATAGGTCAGTGATTTGGACCAGAGCTGACCTGGTGCCACCACCATACGTTTGCATTCTCCAAGACGGACGTCCCTTGAGTGAACCCGTGCACCCGTCGTACAAACAGAGGGCGTCCCTGTTCCAGGACAAGCTGTCTCGTGGTGACTTCCAAATGAGGCTGACCGCGGTGAGCTTCTCTGACGAAGGGACCTACCGCTGTGAGGTTCCACGCGTGGGCAGCACTACGATCCAGCTCCTTATTGGTAAGATTGAATGTTCATAATCATGACCAGTGTTGGGCTCGTCATTAACCCATTTTGGGGCGGGAACCCCTTTTGGTGTTTTAGGCATTATTTTTGTAAAATCGTGAAAATGTGGCTCAAATGTTTGAATATATATATATTCTTTCAGAGCGAACATTTTTAACTCAAATATTTGCTTCCGGGGGGGGGGGGGGGGGGGGGGGGCTAACATATTAAAGTCTAACTCATGTTGATTAGGTGATGTAATGGTGATGTAAAACAAACGGTGCAAACACAAACATTAACAATAAAGAGACAATATGACGTAATGAGTTACATTATGACGTACATTTTCCCTTCATTGTCAATGGCGTTTACAAAACAAACATGGAACTAAAGACAAACATTAAACCTCAAAAAAACAAGTGATATTTGAATGAAGTGGAACCACTGAATATAACTTGAACTGTTCAACTTGACTGACCTACGTGTCTCTCCACAGACCAAGAGGTGACCTACCTTCCACCGCGAGGCAGAGGCATCCGTGTGGAACTGCAACCAGACATCCGCTCTGTTCCTGACGCCGTCACCTTCATCATGTGGACGCACGCACCCGATGTAACCGCACCCTGGCTTGGTATGTGGACTGATGATGAGACAGTAGAGCTTCAAACTGATGCCTGATGGATAGAGAGAGGTAGTAGATAGATAGATAGATAGATAGATAGATAGATAGATACGTAGATAGATACGTAGATAGATACGTAGATAGATAGATAGATAGATAGATACGTAGATAGATACGTAGATAGATAGATACGTAGGTAGATACGTAGATAGATACGTAGATAGATACGTAGATAGATAGATAGATGGATAGATGGATAGATGGATAGATAGATAGATAGATAGATAGATACGTAGATAGATACGTAGATAGATAGATACGTAGGTAGATACGTAGATAGATACGTAGATAGATACGTAGATAGATACGTAGATAGATACGTAGATAGATAGATGGATAGATAGATGGATAGATAGATAGATGGATAGATGGATAGATGGATAGATGGATAGATAGATAGATACGTCGATAGATAGATAGATGGATAGATGGATAGATGGATAGATAGATAGATACGTCGATAGATAGGTAGATAGATACGTCGATAGATACGTAGATAGATACGTAGATAGATAGATAGATAGATAGATAGATAGATACGTCGATAGATACGTCGATAGATACGTCGATAGATAGATAGATAGATACGTAGATAGATAGATACGTCGATAGATAGATAGATAGATACGTAGATAGATACGTAGATAGATAGATAGATAGATAGATACGTAGATAGATACGTAGATAGATAGATAGATAGATAGATAGATAGATAGATACGTCGATAGATACGTCGATAGATACGTCGATAGATAGATAGATAGATACGTAGATAGATAGATACGTCGATAGATAGATAGATAGATAGATAGATAGATAGATAGATAGATAGATACGTCGATAGATACGTCGATAGATACGTCGATAGATAGATAGATAGATACGTAGATAGATAGATACGTCGATAGATAGATAGATAGATACGTAGATAGATACGTAGATAGATAGATAGATAGATAGATAGATACGTCGATAGATACGTAGATAGATACGTAGGTAGATATAATATAGATCATCATTTTTCGACCGCGGTCGAGATCATGGATTTCACGATGCCACGCCAGACTTTCCGGTCCTTCATTGCCATCCCCAGTTCCTGCTTACTGATGCATGTGTCCCTAGCGATGACATCAGGGAACGACAGTTTTCTACCTCTGGTCTGCTTCGAGGCAGGACTCCAGAGAAGAAGGGAAGATATAACCTCATTGTCAGCTCTGTAGCAGTGGCTGGCAGACTGTGTTCTTCTGGATCAGACTAGTGAAGAAACGCAGAGAAGGTTGGCATATATTAGATTTAGTCGATGGGTGGCTCTTCCAAGACAGATTTTGCGCTCTCATTAGAAGGCGGGTGTACAGTAAGTGCCATCCAACCGTTTCTCTATTTTTTTTTAAAGTGTCCATGTCTCGGAACCATAGAGTAGAATCGGCTCAACGGTCGTCCTAAGCCATGAGAATAACTTTTAACATTTTACTAAGCTGGGATGACCAGATAGAAACTGTAGGCAGGTATCAATAACCTTTGATTTGTGGTCATTTAACAGCCAACAAAGTAGCAGAACGGGAACCGGATTTTCGTCTGGATTTCTACGGGACGTTTAAAAACCGCACAACACTGGACACACACACTGGACGGCTGGTCATCGACAACATGACCGTAGAAGACATGGGGGTGTATTCTGTGGAGATCAACTACAGACCTCACCACAAGGTTTACGTGCTTAAAGAGATGAGTAAGTATGACTTGTCGTTATGGATCTATTATTGTCTGTCCTTTATGATTTGTTTTGGTATTTTATTTTATTGAAACATTTATTAGAGCATGTTTGGGATCAGCCGGTCCTCCATGTGATGGATCAGTCCAGGGAAGGGGGAGGGGCATAATGGAGACACAAACTGATGGAGCTAAACTAAATCTCTACTATACTAAACACTAAACTGCTACTAATACTACCATAACCGACTACCAACTATATCTATTACTGACCTGAAATACAACTAAACTACTAGCCTGCTAGTAAACGGACGGAACTACTAAAACTAAACTCTATACTATAAATACTACTATAATAAATACTACTACTACTACTGCTATATGCACTGCTCAATCTGAACTAAATACTACTATAATAAATACTACTACTGCTACTATATGCACTGCTCAATCTGAACTAAATACTACTATAATAAATACTACTACTGCTGCTATATGCACTGCTCAATCTGAACTAAATACTACTATAATAAATACTACTACTGCTACTATATGCACTGCTCAATCTGAACTAAATACTACTATAATAAATACTACTGCTGCTACTATATGCACTGCTCAATCTGAACTAAATCGCTCTCAAAATTCAACTCTCAAACAACTGACTTCTCTCTCTCAATAACGTACAGTCTACTCTCCTGGTGCACCGCAGCGATACGGGGCTTCAGGTCCCTGACATGAGAACCACTGGTTTATACAACATTGAGAAACAAGACCAACTAAGCAACTACACTTTAGAAACAAGACCAAATAAACAACTACACTTTAGAAACAAGACCAAATAAGCAACTACACTTTAGAAAAAGACCAAATAAACAACTACACTTTAGAAACAAGACCAAATAAGCAACTACACTTTAGAAACAAGACCAAATAAACAACTACACTTTAGAAACAAGACCAAATAAACAACTACACTTTAGAAACAAGACCAAATAAACAACTACACTTTAGAAACAAGACCAAATAAACAACTACACTTTAGAAACAAGACCAAATAAGCAACTACACTTTAGAAACAAGACCAAATAAACAACTACACTTTAGAAACAAGACCAAATAAACAACTACACTTTAGAAACAAGACCAAATAAACAACTACACTTTAGAAACGAGACCAAATAAGCAACTACACTTTAGAAACAATACCAAATAAACAACTACACTTTAGAGACAAGACCAAATAAGCAACTACACTTTAGAAACAAGACCAAATAAGCAACTACACTTTAGAAACAAGACCAAATGAACAACTACACTTTAGAAACAAGACCAAATAAAAACAACTACACTTTAGAAACAAGACCAAATAAACAACTACACTTTAGAAACAAGACCAAATAAACAACTACACTTTAGAAACAAGACCAAATAAACAACTACACTTTAGAAACCAGATCAAATAAGCAACTACACTTTAGAAACAAGACCAAATAAGCAACTACACTTTAGAAACAAGACCAAATAAACAACTACACTTTAGAAACAAGACCAAATAAGCAACTACACTTTAGAAACAGTAGATATTTTGATGTGGTGCAGTATCGGGCTGGGCTAAAGATGTAATCGAAATCCGGCTCATACCGCCTCCCTCTGGCCAGCCGGGGCGCCCGATGGAGGGGAAAGGAATAACTGCTTGGAATAACGTGTTCGCGTTCCTTCCACGCGGGGAAACTCCGGGGAAACTCCCTCTCCTGTCGGGTGAAAAGATGGGGCTTGGAGTCCTCATGCATAGAAGGAAGCATGAGGTCAGTTCAGGGTCAGCAGGAGGCATGTTAACATCTCGTCGTGTGTGCGTGTGCGTGCGCGTGCGCGTGCGTGCGTGCGTGTGCGCGCGCGCGCGCGTGTAGATGTGTGGTGCATTAACCCATTTTGACCTGAGATCAGATTCTAAAAATGTTCTTCTACATCCTGACAGTTTTCTGAAAAAGCTATGTTTCTATGTCAGTCGTTCTTCGATTTTTCAAAAATAGCAGATCTACAAGCTCGTAGATCTGCTATTTTTCAATAGCTAAATTATAACAATGTTTAAAACACCAAAAGGGGTTCCCGCCCAGAATGGGTTAATTCTTCATGTGTTCATTCTGTGTCCTCAACAGAGAAAGTCCCACATCCAGAGCTATCCATCAGAATGGGTTAATTCTTCATGTGTTCATTCTGTGTCCTCAACAGAGAAAGTCCCACATCCAGAGCTATCCATCAGAATGGGTTAATTCTTCATGTGTTCATTCTGTCTCCTCAACAGAGAAAGTCCCACATCCAGAGCTATCCATCAGAATGGGTTAATTCTTCATGTGTTCATTCTGTGTCCTCAACAGAGAAAGTCCCACATCCAGAGCTATCCATCGTGGCTCCATGTGACTCCAACTCCAGCAGCTGCACGCTGCAGTGCATCGTATTCGGAGACGTCACAGAGTCGGCCGTGCTCGTCTATCGATGGAGGTTCCACGATGAGAAATGGACTCGACCAAAACCCAACGAGACCAGGATCTACAACGATGAGGAATGGAGCGAACCCGACTCCCGGGCGGTGACGATCAGCAACGACGAGGAAGGGAGAAAAGTTAAAAGAATATCCTGTGCGATAAAGAACTGGTTCAGTGTGGAGCAGAGCGAGGCTGTAGACAACCCGTTTTACAGAGGTATAGTTTAGTGTGTGCGTGTGTGTGTAAGGGTTAGTTCAGATTTGTGGACTTAAAGCTGTAGGAAATACTTGTCATTAATCTAGTGGTTGTTGTTTCCGTCCATGTCATCTCCAATTTGCCAAGAAGATCTGTTACTTTATATCCCATAGCCTGGATGTATGTAATCCCATTGCCCAGGGGTTCTGTCCATCTCTCCTCCCATTTGCCAGCCATGCCAGTGGTTATCAAAGTGCGGTTCGGGGACCCCCAAGGGGTCCTTGAGGGGTTGCTAGGGGGGACCATAATTATTGACTCTTATTGGCTGAGCTTTAAACAGCCATAACTCCAGTTTGCAGCTAAAGGTCCCAAACCTGGTGGGTTTAGGGTTAGTAGGAATTATTGTTTTATGAAAGTGGAAAGCCGTACGGACTTCCACTTTCATAAAACTACAATTCCTACTTCCGGTTTGTCTGATTGTCTTGAAACTCCACCCACAACTCTATGAGGGGGGTGGGGCTAGATGGTGCAACCCGGAAGTGGATCTGTTCATTTCCTGTTTTACTAGGAAGCATTCGCAGGGGAATTTAAAAATATATATATAAAGAGATTTTCTTTTCTATTTCTGTCTTTCAGCTCCTAAAGGACCAACAGGCAGAGGATTAAGACATGGGATTATTGTTACTGTCGTCATGGTGACAGTAGGACTTGTCGTTTTAATCTGGAACAAGACACCTCGTGAGTCTTTAATTTATTTGTAACTATATTTATTTACAATATATATTGATATAAATCCATCCATCTGTGTCATTATGTGAAGACGAGAATGATCCTATAGTGTCTCCTCACTGACCAATCACTGTCTCTCATCTCACTGACCAATCACTGTCTCACATCTCACTGACCAATCACTGTCTCACATCTCACTGACCAATCACTGTCTCTCATCTCACTGACCAATCACTGTCTCACATCTCACTGACCAATCACTGTCTCACATCTCACTGACCAATCACTGTCTCACATCTCACTGACCAATCACTGTCTCTCATCTCACTGACCAATCACTGTCTCACATCTCACTGACCAATCACTGTCTCACATCTCACTGACCAACCACTGTCTCACATCTCACTGACCAATCACTGTCTCTCATCTCACTGACCAATCACTGTCTCTCATCTCACTGACCAATCACTGTCTCTCATCTCACTGACCAATCACTGTCTCACATCTCACTGACCAATCACTGTCTCTCATCTCACTGACCAATCACTGTCTCTCATCTCACTGACCAATCACTGTCTCACATCTCACTGACCAGTCACTGTCTCACATCTCACTGACCAATCACTGCCTCACATCTCACTGACCAATCACTGTCTCTCATCAGCTTTGACAGCAGAACTCGAGGCAAGACGGGAGAGGGAGAGGGAGAGGGCCGCCACCAAACTGAGAGGTCTGTCTGTCTGTCTGTCTGTCTGTCTGTCTCTGTCTCTGTCTCTGTCTCTGTCTCTCTCTCTCTCTCTCTCTCAGGCTGTTAAACATAGAATGTCTTTGTTCGCTACAGGTCTGTTGGAGAGAACACCAGGATATCGTCACATCACTGACTATGAAGAGCAGCTTCAACGCAACATGAACAGTTCATATCAGAGTGTAAATTTGGGCACACAGACTGAGGTTGTGTTTAAAAACGTCTTCACCCCGCTCTACAATGTAGACATCGAAAGAACAGACATCCACAGCCATCATGAGGTCAGACAGATGGAGATGAAGATGGCAAGAGAGGAAATCCAACTCAGTCAAATCTTCAAAGACCTTTCTGGACTAATCAAAAGAACAGTGCTGACCGTTGGGTGTGCAGGAGTTGGAAAAACGTTTCTCGTACACAAATTTATGTCTGACTGGGCCAAGAAATGTTTCTCCCAAGATCCACACCTCGTGTTCCCGCTCAAGTTCCGGCAGTTAAATCTGCTCAAGGGACAGAAGTTTACTTTGGCACAGCTAATTCACTGCTGCATCGCGGAAACCAGATTTATTGAGGAAGACATTCTTAATCTTATCTTCACTGAATTGCAGACGGCAAGAGACTACAACGACCTCCCCTTCAAAGTCATGTTTGTTCTGGATGGTTATGATGAAAATATTTTCCAGTTTGATTTCAGCAAAGAAATTGGTCTCATGAATGTCAACGACTCTTACCCAGTGGAAGATCTCCTTGTAAACCTCATCAAGGGGAAGCTCCTCCCCTCTGCTCGCATCTGGATAACCTCGCGACCTGTAGCAGCCAATCAGATCCCTAAGGAGTTTGTAAACAGGATGACAGAAGTACGAGGGTTCATCACAGATGACCAGAAGACGGAGTTCTTCATGAAGACGTTCAGTGATGAGAACCAGGCCAGCTCAATCTTCTCACAGATCAAAGAATCAAAGATGCTCCTCACCATGTGTGAACTCCCAGTCTTCTGTTGGATCCTTGCTACCGTTGTGAAGAAAATGGTGAAGAACATGGGGACGACATTCAGGCTGCCCAAAACCCTGGTTGAGCTGTTCTGCCACTTCCTGATGGGTGAGATGCAGCGGGAGAATCCTGCACTAGGCGAGGCAGAGGCAGACAGAGAGAAGCTCATAAAGGATGCAGGAGAAGTTCTTCTGAAGCTGGCCGAGCTGGCGTTTCACCAACTGATCAAAGGCAACATCATTTTCTATGAGAAAGACCTGAAGGCGTGTGGTCTTGATGTGAAAAAGGACTTGAAAAACCTGGGCTTTTGCACAACCTTCTTCAAAGAAGACGGTTTGTTCTTCCACAAAACGGTCTACTGCTTCGTTCATCTGAGCATCCAGGAGTTTCTGGCTGCAGTCTACCTGTCCCACTGTTTCACACAGAGGAACAAGAGGCAAATGTTCACAAAGAGAAACAAGAACCTGAAAGCATTCCTGGAAGACAGCCGTTTCAACAGTGACAGTTCCCTGTCTGACTTCCTGAAGGCTGCTATGAAGAAAACCCTGAAGAGTGAGAGTGGTCACCTGGACCTCTTTGTCCGTTTCCTTCATGGTCTCTCACTGCAGTCCAACCAGAGTCTGTTAGGAGGCCTGCTGGGTCAGACAGAGAACAGTCCAGAGAACAGTCCAGAGGAGATCCGGAGAGCCATCAACAACCTGAAGGAGATGAATGATCGCCGTGCCTCTCCTGACAGATGTATCAACATCTTCCACTGTCTGATGGAGATGAACGACCCGTCAGTCAGTCAGGGGATCCAACAGTACCTGGAGTCAGAGAATAGCTCAGGGAAGGAACTCACTGTGCCTCAGTGTTCAGCTCTGGCCTCCATGCTGCAGATGTCAGAGAAGGTTCTGGAGGACTTGGACCTGCAGAAATACAACACATCACAGGAGGGGCGACGGAGACTGGTCCCAGCTGTGAGGAACTGCACAACGGCCAGGTTAGTAGTGTGAATGTTAACGAGAGAGAGAGAGAGAGAGACTCAAGTGTGATTTGTGTTGAGTATATTTAGTGATATCAGGGTGATTGTGCCGTGGCATGCGGCCGTACAGGCTGTTCATCTGTTGACAGAACATTTCTTCACTTCACTGCCATAGAGTGGAACAACAACAGCAGCGAGTTGGGATCGTTTTCATTATTTAATGTTTGTATTACAATCAAATGAGAACAGTGGAAAGTTATGAGCACATTTAAATTAAATATGTGTTACTCACTGCCGCTATTTGCTTAGCTATAAAAGTATCCAAACACAGACAGCACCACAGGGAACCTCCTTGACAGAACAGTATTTAAACACACACACATTTCAGACAGCACCACAAGGAACCTCCTTGACAGAACAGTATCCAAACACACACATTTCAGTCAGCACCACAGGGAACCTCCTTGACAGAACAGTATCCAAACACACACACATTTCAGACAGCACCACAAGGAACCTCCTTGACAGTGAACATGGTCTGTTCTGTTTTGATCATCTCTGATTTTACATTTAATCTGTAATTACAGACTTGTTGGCTGTGACCTTGGAGAGGAACACATTGAAGTTGTGGCTTCAGCTCTCAGCTCCAATCCGTCCCATTTGAGAGAACTGGACTTGAGTGGAAACGTCTTGAAGGATTCCGGACTGGATCTCATCTGTGCTGCACTGAAGAGCCCAAACTGTTGTCTGGAGACTCTCAGGTCAGATTCATTTAACATTTTTATTTTTATTTGGTCAAGTAAAGTTCTGTTATAGTAAGTGATTATAATGTAGTTATGATGGTGGTAGTATTTGAAGAGTGTGGATGAGGTTAATATCATGGTAACTCACACTGACCATAATATTGATAAGATACAGTGACTAATGTATGTAGTCTTTATGCTGAGATACCACATTTAAAACCTAAACACCTCTGAGTGGTTCATTGTGTTTTGTTGTCAGAGTGTATAGAATAGGTGTACCAATAGCAGACCTACAAGCTCGTAGCTTGTAGATCTGCTATTTTTGAAAAATCGTTAAAATGTGGCGCAAATCTTTGAATATATATTTCAGAGCGAACATTTTTAACTAAAATATTTGCTTCTGGGGGGTCCCTGGAACTACATATTTTCAGATGGGGGTCCGTCGCCCAATAGAGAGAATTCTGGGGGTCCTTGACATGAAAAAGGTTGAGCACCACTAACATAGAAACATAGGTTTTTCAGAAAAATGTTAGGATTTAGAAGCCTTGTTTTTGAATCGACCCAAAATGGGTTAATAGCGTTTCTGTGCTTTCTCAGTATGAAGAAAGTGTCCAGAGATATGAGGGACTGAGACAGACTAGCCTTCAGTAACCAGGCTTTTATTTCCGTTCACATCGGCAGAGTAGAGAGAGGAAGGTGTGTGTGTGTGTGTGTGTGTGTGTGTGTGTGTGTGTGTGTGTGTGTGTGTGTGTGTGTGTGTGTGTGTGTGTGTGTGTGTGTGTGTGTGTGTGTGTGTGTGTGTGTGTGTGTGTGTGTGTGTGTGTGTGTGTGTGTGTGTGTGTGTGTGTGTGTGTGGGGGAGAGACTCTCAGGTCAGATTCATTTAACTTTTTTATTGTGATTTTGGTTCATTAAAGTTTTGTTATAGTAAGTGATTATAATGTAGTTATGATGGTGGTAGTATTCTCCCGGAGACCACAGACCCGCTCATACAGCAGGTCACAACGGGACTGAATGTCGTAAACCTGTCAAGTAAGGAGCTCAGCCACGCCCACCTGTCATTACTAAGCAGAGGTTTAAGTTTTGTTCCTACTAATCAATCAAGTGACTTTGATGTGAAAGTGGATTTGTTTAAATTCTTCAGACAAATACGTCTGAGAGAATTTGTTATGCCTAGTTCTGATTCGGCTGTGGCCCCATCTCTCCCTTCTGACGCTAATGTTACTGCCATGCCTACTCCATTCAGAAATAAAAGCACCTTTATCCTTCCTAGCAATCGCAATGCGTCTATTGAAACTTATTGTAGACTGGTTGAACAAGAGATAATGTCACTGTTACAAGAAAAAGATGCACACATATCTCATTGTAATCTTAATATAGACGAGAAGCAAAGCTTTGCTTGATCTCAAGTCTGATAATTACATTGTAATTAAAGAGGCTGATAAAGGGGGCGCTGTTGTTTTGCTCAATAAATGTGATTATGTCATGGAATGTCAGACAGTTACTGGATGAAACCTCTTACACAAAACTTCCCAGTAATCCTGTTACTTCAAGGGTACAGTAAATTACTCTACAAGGTTTTTTACGTTCTGGTGAGATTACAAAAAAGGAATTTGAATTTCTTAATAAACAGCATCCTAAGACACCAGTGTTCTATATTTTACCTAAACTTCATAAAAACTTTGAGAAACCCCCAGGTCGCCCCATTATATCGGGCATCGACTCAGTAACAGCACCTCTCTCTTCTTTTGTAGACTTTTTTATTAAACCTTTTAATGAACTCCTCCCGTCCTATGTGAAAAACACAGGTCACATGATATCCATTGTTGAAAACCTTGAACCCTTAAGAGCAGATACCTTTCTGGTCACGCTGGATGTAGAGTCGCTGTATACAAATGTACCTCACGAAGGCGGCATCCAGGCCCTGGAACATTTCCTATTAGAGCGCCCTACCTCAGCCATACCCTCTAACTCGTGCATTGTCAATCTGGCTGAGCTAGTACTTACACACAATTACTTCATGTTTCAGGATGACTATTTTCTACAAAAGAGGGGTGTAGCGATGGGGTCACCTATGGCCCCTAATTACGCAGGCCTGTGTGTTGGGTACCTAGAGAAATCAAAGATTCTCAATCCTGCTCAAAACCCATTTTTAGCTAATATAACTCTTTGGAAAAGAAAATGGTACAAGAGAACAACTTAATAACTTTTTTTTTGTTTGTTAAAGGTGTAGTGAAATGAAAAATATGTTTTTCACACTTTTAGACCATCTCCGTGGTCATCATATGAGCATACCTAACAATGGATGCCAAAAAAAATGGGAAAATTCTCATTTTTGTGTGTTTTTATATCAAAAGTCCATACAAATATTGTTTTTATTACTTCCTGAAAACGAAAACGTGCTGCGTGATGACGTGTCGAGGCCAACATCGATAAAAGCCAATCAAAATGAAGCTCACCCGTATCCTCTCCATATGTGCGCATCCGTGCAGCACAGCTGCTATTGATTACAGAAATCCTCCGTTTTTATTCCCATTCCAGATAACATCCAGACAGTGTATTACTCGGTTTCAACTTAATCATCACGCTAAAATATGTATCTGAAAACATTATAGGGTAGAAATAAGCCACATAACAGTAAACTGGTACAGTTGGCCGTCTATTTGATTTGTAAACAGACACACACCACGCTGCTGCATAGCATAGCAACAGTCCCTAGCTACCGTCCCATCGCCTGAAGGGATGCGACGCTCTGATTGGTTCAGAAACTTCAGACCGGTGTTTCAACTTGAAACCGTTTGAAACTTCATAATAAAATGTCCACCATTTCCGTTTCATTACACCTTTAACTCATGTTCAGATCATCTGAAATTTACCATGTCTTTTGATTTTCATTCTTTGAACTTTCTGGATCTACTGATCTGCAGGGGAGAAGATGGTGTTTTATATACTGACCTCTACACTAAGCCAACTGACCGAAACAGCCTACTGAGAGCTAACGGTTTCACCCGCTACATCTAAAAAAACAGCCTACCATATAGCCAATTTTGCAGAGTCAAACGTATTTGCAATAAACCTACGGATTTGAACCGGCATTTGATAAAAATGCAGGCTAAATTTAAAGAACGGGGCTATTCCAATACCCAGATTGACAACGCCCTGGATAAGATCAATCATAAACCTAGGTCTGATTTATTTCACAGACGGTCAGAAAACAAGACTCAGTCAACCATCTTCTCCACTACCTATTCTAAAACAAGACTCAGTCAACCATCTTCTCCACTACCTATTCTAAAACAAGACTCAGTCAACCATCTTCTCCACTACCTGTTCTAAAACAAGACTCAGTCAACCATCTTCTCCACTACCTGTTCTAAAACAAGACTCAGTCAACCATCTTCTCCACTACCTATTCTAAAACAAGACTCAGTCAACCATCTTCTACACTACCTATTCTAAAGTGTCTGAAAATTTCAGTCATATTATAAAAAAACACTGGCATATTTTACAATCGGATTCACTATTTAATAACACCTTTTCCAAACCTCCTGATTGTTTTCTCTCGTGGTCAGAATCTTAGAAATCACTTGGTCAAGTCCGATTTACCCCCTGTCCCAACCCCCACTCAACGTGTATTGGCTCCTATCCCTAATGGCAACTATAAATGTGGCTCCTGCGCTCAATGCAACAGCACTCGCAAATGTCATAAATTTAAGCATCCTCATTCTGGTAAAAATATCCCCATCAGAGGCATTATTACCTGCACAACTAGGGCTGTCATTTACCTTCTGACATGCCCGTGTGGCAAGGCGTATGTAGGTATGACTTCTCGTGAATTAAAAGCACGCATAGCTGAGCACCGCAGCACTATTCGGTGCAAGAATATTATATATCCTGTTGCCGCCCATTTTGTGGAAGCCAACCACCCTGTATCCTCTCTACACTATATAGGCATAGAAAAAGTGTCTGTACCTAGAAGAGGAGGACAGATTGATCAGCTTCTGCTTAAACGCGGAGCTTTCTGGATTCAGTCCTTAAAAACACTATCTCCTCTTGGCCTTAATGTAGATTTTGACCTCAAATCCTTTTTGTAAAAACAAAATACAATTAAAATATTTTTGTACCTAATACTTAACCTTTTAATTATTCTTTGGTAAACCCATCTTTTAACCCTAATTGTAATGGCCGCCTTCCCCCTTTTCACCTGCAGGTGACCTATAACTATACTGTAGGCTTACTCCATCATAAAGAGGGGCATTCAGGTCTATTGTCAGTACATGGATTTAATCCACAACAAATCTTTGAATATTTTTCTATATCGATTGCATTGAATGTATTTTATTTTGTATACATTTTGTATAGATTTCGCTGTTGTATGGTTCTATTATTTCACAATTGTATATCTGTTGTATTTCTCAGATACATTTTAGTGTCTCTATGACAAGGAATGTATATTCCAGAGCCCCTTTTGAGGCCTTATAGTCATCTTTGAGATAAACTCCTTTTGTATGTGAACTTGAGACACCACATGACCTTGATCCCTACCTCTCATATCATAGGGACAGGTCTTACTTAACCCGTGTTCCCCTACCCCCTTCTGATTGGTTGCATGACTCTCTGGCACCATACTTAAGTGTGAACCATTATGTGCTCTGTATTCCCTGATGAAGGCTTAACCGCCGAAACGTTGGATTCATTTTTGTTTTACCTGCTGTCCTAATAAAATATTGGCACTCTGGCTATTGGCGTGTGCGGCCACCTTCTTGTTTTTTCAAGATTTCCTCTAATGAACACATGTGAACACGGACATTGCTGTTCCTTGGAGTGGTTGCACCACTCAAAAATCGTGAAAATGCAACACAAATCTTTGAATATATATATTCTTTCAGAAGACTTTTTTTGTTTCGACGTCAGGCCTCAATGGGTTAAACATTATGTTATAATTTAGCTATTGAAAAATAGCAGATCTACAAGCTCATAGCGCGCCACCGAGTGAGCTTGTAGGTCTGCTATTTTTTAAAAATCGTTAAAATGTGGCGCAAATCTTTGAATATATATTTCAGAGCGAACATTTTTAACTAAAATATTTGCTTCTGGGGGGTCCCTGGAACTACATATTTTCAGATGGGGGTCCGTGGCCCAATAGAGAGAATTCTGGGGGTCCTTGAGATGAAAAAGGTTGAGCACCAATGGAGAGCAGCTTTATCTGTGGGTCTGTGGGAGAGAGCAGCTTTATCTGTGGCTCTGTGGGAGAGCAGCTTTATCTGTGGCTCTGTGGGAGAGCAGCTTTATCTGTGGCTCTGTGGGAGAGAGCAGCTTTATCTGTGGCTCTGTGGGAGAGCAGCTTTATCTGTGGCTCTGTGGGAGAGCAGCTTTATCTGTGGCTCTGTGGGAGAGCAGCAGAGCTGTGGAGGCTGTCATGACCATATAAACTCTAGATAGCTCACCCGCGCTGTTGGCCAATGGAGAGCGACGTCGTTACGTGGCGGCCATCTTACCTCGGGCCACATAACATTGTGTCTATGGGGCATGTACTCTTAAATGACCATAACTTGCTCAATTTTCAACCGATTTTCAAACGGTTTGGTTTGTTATAAACGTCAGAGATGTCCGCATACTTATATGCTTTTATACGACGTTCATATAAAAACAATTAAGCAGATAAGCGTACTGAATCATAGCCACGTTGACAACGTTTGTAATAAACCAACCCGTTTGTAAATCCGTCAAGATTTGAGCGAGTTATGAGTGTTTCTGTTTGAGCTGCCATTGAACATACTGTACTGTAGCCCCGAAGTAAGATGGCTGCCGGGTGAACGACGTCAGAAACTCCGCCTTGAGCCATCTAGAGTTTATATATATCTATGGTCATGACAGGGCCAGGGGGCGGGCCGTAACTGTGTGTGTGTGTGTGTGTGTAGGTAGGATTGGCTGTCAATCAAACAGCCGGGCAGAGAGGGGGAAATCAAATCAATGCGGTGCGGATAGTTTAGTGAAACACCCACCAAAACAAAACAACGCACGAAACACAGTACAACGAGTTAGCGTCTTAGCTAAAACATGGAGGAGAAAGGGGAAGAACATGAAGTGCAGTTACAACAAGCACAGGGAAACTATTTATCCGTGGGTGAAGAAGCCATGTAGTGCAAGGCATATTGAAAGAGTCTTCTGTGACATTTGTAATTCGAGTCGTTTCTCAGTGACACACGGAGGAGGTGAATAACGACGTGAAGCAACGTGTTGATCAAAAGGAGGCTTCACGGTGCATGGACACGTTTGTACTAAAACCAAAACAAGAAGAAAAGGTAACAGCAGCTGAACTAACTAGTGTTACCACACAGTACAACTGAGAGACTTTCAGACTTGTAATGGACAACATAAACACCTAAAAACACCTACAAAGTGTATATCCTGGCTGTGCTGCTATGGTGGAGAAGTGTGTTTACAATTTAATTTATTATGAGTTGCTTCCAATGCTGACCAATTTTATTGTATCTTTTATTTATTTTACCTGTATAATTTCAAAATAATTTGCAGTAGTTGGCTTTGTTAGGAGGAGGATACTTTGATAAAGTATTTATTTATTGGTTCCTTATTGGTTGTAATTCATGCCTTCACAATCAAATCAAAGCCCCTTGGTTGGTTGGTTGGTTGGTCCAGTTGTATTGGTTGGTTGGTGAATTGTCCAGTTGTATTGGTTGGTTGGTTGGTTGGTGAATTGTCCAGTTGTGTTGGTTGGTGAATTGTCCAGTTGTATTGGTTGGTTGGTTGGTTGGTTGGTGTATTGTCCAGTTGTATTGGTTGGTTGGTTGGTGAATTGTCCAGTTGTATTGGTTGGTTGGTTGGTTGGTGAATTGTCCAGTTGTGTTGGTTGGTTTGGTGAATTGTCCAGTTGTGTTGGTTGGTGTATTGTCCAGTTGTTTTGTTGGTGTATTGTCCAGTTGTATTGGTTGGTTGGTTGGTGTATTGTGTATTGGTTGGTTGGTTGGTGTATTGTCCTGTTTGTCCAATAATAGTTCATTTAAATGCATTTCTGTTAAGTTTATTTTATTTGCATAGTAGTTCTATTATAGTTATTATCATCATAGTCCTATTATGTGCTACTGAATCAACCAGATGGCAAAGCATAGATATGCTATGTGAGGGGCAGAATAGAAATGTCTAATTGAGGAATAGAAATGTTATTCTTTTTGTTTTCGTATACACATTATTCACGCCCACGACACAACCCTGCATGTGTCCCACATTGTCCCACACAAACACACTCTTTGTCCCACATCTGGTTAGTTGGGATCTGGTCACCCTATTGCAGGGTTCCCCAATTAATTTTCCCCAAGGGCCATATTTTGTCTAGGGTATCAGACTGGGGGCCGGGGCCGCCCGCGGCAAACAAAATTGGGGCTTTTATTGTATAAATTAAATAATAAACGTAGAATCACTATTATTGGGTGTGATACTAATAATGTAGCCCTGGAAGTCATACATCCTGTGTTGAGGGTCACACAAAGAAAGAATGCACTCTGGAAACAAAATAAGTTGAGAACCAACCATTTATTTTAACAGCAGCCAGTTGTACTTAAAATCAAATAAAAAAATAAATCAAGAACCAACAAGTAATTTGTCTGTTGCAGTCTGCTTCAATAGCAGGCTAATGCAAATGTGTAACATATTTCAATAGCAATGCAGATTAAGCCAACAGGGAGTTATACAGACACTGAAATTAATCTCAGTTGCCAGTTTGTGTTCCTTTCCCTCCTTCTGCCCTGCCCTGCCCTGCCCTGCCCTGCCCTGCCTCCTTCTGCCCTGCCCTGCCTCCTTCTGCCCTGCCCTGCCCTGCCCTGCCCTGCCCCGCCCCCTTCTGCCCTGCCCTGCCCTGCCTCCTCCTGCCCTGCCCTGCCCTGCCTCCTTCTGCCCTGCCCTGCCCTGCCTCCTTCTGCCCTGCCCTGCCCTGCCTCCTTCTGCCCTGCCCTGCCTCCTTCTGCCCTGCCTCCTTCTGCCCTGCCCTGCCCTGCCTCCTTCTGCCCTGCCCTGCCCTGCCTCCTTCTGCCCTGCCATTCCCTGCCCCCTTCTGCCCTGCCCTACCCTGCCTCCTCCTGCCCTGCCCTGCCCTGCCCTGCCCTGCCTCCTTCTGCCCTGCCCTGCCCTGCCCTGCCCTGCCTCCTTCTGCCCTGCCTCCTTCTGCCCTGCCCTGCCTCCTTCTGCCCTGCCCTGCCCTGCCTCCTTCTGCCCTGCCCTGCCCCCTTCTGCCCTGCCCTGCCTCCTTCTGCCCTGCCTCCTTCTGCCCTGCCTCCTTCTGCCCTGCCCTGCCTCCTTCTGCCCTGCCCTGCCCTGCCTCCTTCTGCCCTGCCCTGCCCCCTTCTGCCCTGCCCTGCCTCCTCCTGCCCTGCCCTGCCCTGCCCTGCCCTGCCCTGCCCTGCCCTGCCCTGCCCTGCCTCCTTCTGCCCTGCCCTGCCCTGCCCTGCCTCCTTCTGCCCTGCCCTGCCCTGCCCTGCCCTGCCCTGCCTCCTCCTGCCCTGCCCTGCCCTGCCCTGCCCTGCCCCCTTCTGCCCTGCCCTGCCCTGCCTCCTCCTGCCCTGCCCTGCCCTGCCTCCTTCTGCCCTGCCCTGCCCTGCCTCCTTCTGCCCTGCCTCCTTCTGCCCTGCCCTGCCTCCTTCTGCCCTGCCTCCTTCTGCCCTGCCCTGCCTCCTTCTGCCCTGCCCTGCCTCCTTCTGCCCTGCCCTGCCCTGCCCCCTTCTGCCCTGCCCTGCCTCCTCCTGCCCTGCCCTGCCCTGCCCTGCCCTGCCCTGCCCTGCCCTGCCCTGCCCTGCCCTGCCCCCTTCTGCCCTGCCCTGCCTCCTCCTGCCCTGCCCTGCCCTGCCCTGCCTCCTTCTGCCCTGCCCTGCCCTGCCCTGCCCTGCCCTGCCCTGCCCTGCCTCCTTCTGCCCTGCCCTGCCTCCTTCTGCCCTGCCCTGCCCTGCCCTGCCTCCTTCTGCCCTGCCCTGCCTCCTTCTGCCCTGCCCTGCCCCCTTCTGCCCTGCCCTGCCTCCTTCTGCCCTGCCCTGCCCTGCCTCCTTCTGCCCTGCCCTGCCCGACAGACAGACAGACAGACAGACAGACAGACAGAGAACACAGAGGAGAGAGAGAGAGAGGGATTTTAGTTTTTCCACTGTTTCCGTGTCATTGTCTCTCATTTAATCTATTTATTATTTTTAATTAATCTCTGTTGTATTTAAGTATGAAATGTGTTATTACAATTAAAGAAAATAGTATTGGTGTTATTGCTTGTTTTTTTTTTGTTTTTTTTTACTAATATTGCTCTGAAGAGGGAAGTCTGGAGCTGTTGCCCCCATGACCAGATTACGGATAAGCGGTTGAAGATGGATGGATGTATTATTATAGTATAGTTGTAATTATTATTATACCACAATAGTATTTAGAAATTGACCAAAATACAGAGGTTCACTCACCAATCAGTGAGAGAAGTGACAGGGACGGGATGAGGCAATCGTTCTGAAGTCGGGTTTGTATTCCGTTGTGGCAATCCTGAGGCACTGATCCAGATGTTCATTTGTTAGTCTGTTTCTGTCCTGATTCTTGATAGAATTCATTGTAGAAAACGATGACTCACATATGTATGTGGAGGGGAACATTGTGAGTAGAATCACTGCTGTAGCTCTCATGTTTTTGAATTGGTTCTGGGGAACCACGTTGATCCAAAAGTCACTCACGTTGACGTACTTGTGTCGTGCTTTGAGCACATTAGATGAGCTCATATCCACAACCTCCATCTGAAGCGCTGCCTCGTCTATATTAGGGGCCAGTTTCTTTGCCTCTGACGTCCACTGGCCATCAGCTGAAATGAGGAACGGATCCCGGAGGAAGAGAAGGATGTCTGCTGATAGTTTGCACCTGTCAAATCTTTCTCTGAAGTTGTTGGACAGGCTCGTCACAAAATCAGTCATCACTTGTGGTATCGTAGAGTCGGGTATTTTATTTTTTTCACAATGCTCCCGCAGACGAGGAAAATGCAACTTTCTCCCCGAGAGATCTCGTTCTAGAAGGCTTTACTCTGAAAGCCCAGATCGCCTCGTACATGTCTGCAACTGTGTGGTTTCTTCCCTGCAGTTTCAGGTTGAGCTCATTTAGTTGAGACATGATGTCACACAAAAAAAAAACATTCCCCATCGCGTTATTGTCGTTATTGTCGCTTAAGAAGCGATGGAATTCTGAAGATTTTTGGCTCACTTTCAGGCCTGATAGAAACGTAAGCAGCTCCTCTCGCAGGTCACACACCCTTTCCAACACACGGCCCTTGCTAAGCCAGCGCACATCATTATGGAGCAAAAGATCTTTGTGCTGCGCAGACATCTCCTCCAGCAAAGCCCTGAAAAGGCGATGTTGCAGACTCGAGTTTTCACGAACGAAGTTTACAAGTCTCGTCACAGTATCCATCGCATTTTTCATTTCCCCGCATAGTTTAGCGCACAACACGGCCTTGTGAATAATGCAATTAAATGACATGAGTGCTGGGTTTTTGGCAGCCAGTTTCGTTACCAAACCAACATGTGTGCCCACCATGGATGGAGCCCCATCCGTGACAACGGAGACAATCTTGCTTAAATCCAAACCATTCTTCTCAAAGAATTTGTCTATTTCCTCAAAGCAGATTAATCCTGTTGTTCGCCCAGGCAGAGAAAGCAAACACAGCAACTCTTCCCGAAAGATGTGTCCATCAAAAAATCTTACAAACACAGACAGCTGTTCCATGTCAGTTCGATCGCAGGACGAGTCTATGGCTAGAGATATTGCTTCTGCTTTTTTTTAAATCAGTGAGTAGATTGGAAAAGCAATCGTTGGCTAAAACCTCCACCCTTCTGGTTGCAGAGTTATCGGACATTGGCACCTGGTTTAACAGTTCCACAACAGCCTTCTTAGTTTTCTCATCGTGGCTTAATACTTCAGTAACCATGTCAATAGCACACGTTTTAATCAACTCTGCATCACTGAATGGTTTCTTAGATTTAGCGAGTCTCCATGCAACACGCAAGGATGCAGCTGTCGCATGCTCTTGTGCAGAAGTAAATTTGCTGAGAGTTGCCACAGAGCTTTCATATGATTTGATCAGCTGTTGTATTTTCTCTTTTCTCATTTCTGGTGTAGGATACTTGCCATCAAAATCTTTATGCACAAAAGTGTAGTGCCGTTTTAAATTTTCTGTTTTACAGACAGCAACTGTCTGTGTGCAAATCAAACACGTTGGCTTCGCATCTGTACGGCCCGGCAAAATAAAACAAAACTTATCAGTCCATTCGGGTCTGAACTGACGGTTTTCTTGGTCGACTTTACGTTTTCTGTTGGCCATTGTTGTTGTTTTTATCTCCTGGCTGTGTGCACATGTAGGAAGCGCAGTGCATGCGCCCCAAATCACGTATACAGGAAGGTCAGCCTGACCTGCTCAGGTGAGAACCCAGAGAGGTGTATGCTGGGGAATGTTGTTGTTAGGGTGTGTGTGTGTGTGTGTGTGGGGGGGGGTTATAATGATCGCACACACTTTCTCTGTAATGTAAAATTGAAATGTATTTATATAAAAAAAAATTAATGCCATTTATATCTGGGAGATTCTTCCGCGGGCCGCCAGGGGGCGCTCCGCGGGCCGCAAATGGCCCGCGGGCCGCCTATTGGGGAACCCTGCCCTATTGGTTAGCAGACCTACAAGCTCATAGCGCGCCGAGTGGCGCGCTATGAGCTTGTAGGTCTGCTATTTTTGAAAAATTGTTAACATGTGGCGCACATCTTTGAATATATATTTCAGAGCGAACATTTTTAACTAAAATATTTGCTTCTGGGGGCTCCCTGGAACTACATATTTTCAGATGGGGGTCCGTGGCCCAATAGAGAGAAATCTGGGGGTCCTTGACATGAAAAAGGTTGAGCACCACTGACATAGAAACATAGGTTTTTCAGAAAAATGTTAGGATTTAGAAGCCTTGTTTTTTTAATCGACCAAAATGGGTTAATAGCGTTTCTGTGCTTTCTCAGTATGAAGAAAGTGTCCAGAGATATGAGGGACTGAGACGGACTAGCCTTCAGTAACCAGGCTTTTATTTCCGTTCGCATCGGCAGAGTAGAGAGAGAAAGACGGACGGACTTGGTGTGTGTGCGTGTGCGTGTTGCACACGCCCAGTGTGTGGATAGGCCAATCACAATGATTGACACATAGGAGGAACAATGAGAAACTGTAGCCTCGCATAGCCAGCGTTGGGAAGTACCAACTACAAGTGAAAGCAACAGAGGGGTATTATTAGACTGAATTTAAGTTCGACTGAATTAAAAAAAGCTGCAGTAAAACATAAAAACCCAGACTATTTTATTATCAGAATTCCCTCCCTCTGACTACAATTAGAAAGGCATCACCCTCCCCTGTTGTCCTCCAGGCCCCCCTTTTCCTACATTTCAACTGGTCCCTTTAGAACATGCCATTGTGATTCACATTGAATGTGATTCACATTCAATGTGAATCACATTCAATGTGATTCACATTCAATGTGAATCACATTGAGAATGTAGTGTTCTACTGTTGACCAGCGTGAACTTTGGACCAATAGCCTATCTATCTTTTAATTGAAAAAAAATTATGCTTTCATGAGCCAATTAAAATTGCAGTTTTATGAAAATTCTTCTTCTGCTGGTTGCAAGTAGGTTCTCTATCCAGGAATATGTATTTTATTGGTTTTAATCTCCCCCCTCCCTCTCTCTCTCTCTCTCTCTCTCTCTCTCTCTCTCTCTCTCTCTCTCTCTCTCTCTCTCTCTCATCTGGTTGTATTCTTCATTTAGACTGGAGAACTGCGGGTTGCCAGAGAGATGCTGTGAAGTTCTGGCCTCAGCTCTAACCTCTAATCCCTCCTTCCATCTGAGAGAATTGGACCTGAGTCTCAACATGGTGAATGAGTCAGGAATGAAGATGCTGCTCTCTGCTGGGCTGGAGAATCTCAAGTGAGTAGACCCTGTTGTGGGGCCCGGTTTACAGGAGAACCCTTTACTATTTGTGGGTAACGTGGGTATTTTACTATTTTCAGACATGTGATGATTGATGCATTGTTGTTCTACTTCCTACAGAGTGAAACACTGTAGTGTCAGCTAGTGGAGACGTTGTGTTAGACAGTCAGACATTGATGCATTGTTGTTCTACTTCCTACAGAGTGAAACATGATGGAGCAGGTCGGTTCAATCCTCGTGGATGTGAGTATCTCTCACTATTGACATCTTATACAGAGTTTTTTTTAACACCTACTGTATAGTTTGGTATACTTCAGGGGTGTAGTTGTAACATTGTGTGTTGGGTTTGCTTTCACATTGTAGTTTGTCAAGCACGCAGTCTGGCGCGCCCACAGTGCATCTTCAGGCGTGTGCGTGTTGGTCAAACAAGGATTTCATACTCCTTAGTGACACGTTGCAGACAACTACAGCCTTGGCTGAGAGATAAAGATAAATAGAAATATGTGGGAGATCAGAATGACAGAAACACTCATTCACATGTTCTCACTCACATATTTGAATGTGGGCCTGGTATGGTAGGCTTGGTATGGTAGGCAGATCTACAAGCTCATAGCTTGTAGATCTGCTATTTTTGAATATATATCCTTTCAGAGCGAACGTTTTTAACTCAAATGTGGCAAAATACATATATTATTGGGGGTCCTTGACATGGAAAAGGTTGAGCACCACTAACATAGAAACAAACATGAGGTTTTTTCAGAAAACTGTCAGGATTTAGAAGGCATTTGTAGAATCGTCCTCGGGTCTAAATGGGTTAAACAAAAGACGCCTGTCGGCTGCCGAACTATAGGCCTATATTTATTAACCCACAATCGAGTGTTATTCAATTTAATTCACTTGCCCAATGTTTTCATTTAGGCCTACATTTACCTTGCCGACATCACTTCGCCTCTGAAATTTAATTTAATAATATTTGGACTGCTGGACAGCTGACAGTAGGCTCTCTTCACTCTTAAAAACAATTCTCTGCGAATGGTTTTACTTCTGCCACATGTGGACGGTGTGTGTAGGCTAAAGAGGCTTTATGGAAACAGGTTTGCTTCTAAATGTATTCCTGCAGGAGGCCTTTTACGGGCCCAATGAGGACAGGTATGGCTGTGCTCTAGTCTAGGTTGTCTTTTTCTATGTTGTTGTGTTTGACAGTGTTTCCCAAAAAAGGACACAGGCTTCTGTGTGCGGCCTAGAGGGGTGTGGCCTAGAGGGGTGTGGCCTAGAGGGGTGTGGCCTAGAGGGGTGTGGCCTAGAGTCCGGCAGTCGAGGTTGACGGGTGGGACATTTGGTATATAGTCTTTTTTATTAGCCTAAAATATTGTCTATATACATACATTCATGAATCCACTTGCTGACCGGCTGAAAGTATTGGGCTTTTTTATAGGGGTTTCTTGTGACCATTAACATCCTATGGCAGGCAAAAATGTCAAACATTTAGAACTTCCATTATGTTTTAACCCATTCTGGGCGGGAACCCCTTTTGGTGTTTTAAAGCATTATGTTATACTTTAGCTATTGAAAAATAGCAGATCTACAAGCTCATAGCGCGCTACCGAGTGCCGCGCTACGAGCTTGTAGGTCTGCTATTTTTGAAAAATCGTGAAAATGTGCCTCAAGTCTTTGAATATATTATTACAGAGTGAACATTTTAACTAAAATCTTTGCTTCTGGGAGGGGAGGGGGGGGGGGGGGGGGGGGGTCACTGGAACAACATATTTTCAGATGGGGGGTGGAGGCATGAAGTAGCATGTGACATGTCAAACTAGGGGGTTTTCATGATTCTGAATCCATTCCAAGCATTAGTTTTGCACAAAAAACACTCCTTGTGCTAAAAAACAGCCATAGACACAAATAGCCCAAAATGTGCTGACCTCATCACATTAATGTCATGACGTCTATGGCCGTTTTTAGCCCAAGGAGTGTTTTTTGTGCAAAACTAATGCTTTGAATGTATTCAGAAAAATCACACCCGTGTGAACTGAGTGGTGCAGGGTCTTATATAGCCTGATCAGCTGTGGTCTGACGTAATGTCAGTGACCATAGTAACCATGCTCATTTTTTTGGTACGAACACGGGTACATGGGTACAAAGCCACTTGTTGGAGTGGTTTACACCAGGGGTTCTCAACGTTTTTGGCTGGGGACCCCCGGAAATGATTTGGCAACGTCTCGGGACCCCCGCCCCGCCCCCTCCCGACCCCCAATATAAATTGACTGCTACAATAACCTTAAACCATTTTGGGCGGGAACCCCTTTTGGTGTTTTAAGCATTGTTATAATTTAGCTATTTAAAAATAGCAGATCTACAAGCTCGTAGCGCGCCACCGAGTGGCGCGCTACGAGCTTGTAGGTCTGCTATTTTTGAAAAATCGTAAAAAAAAAATAATATTTTTATTTATTTATTTTTTGAAAATAATTTGGGGACCCCCTAAAATAATTTGGCGACCCCCCGATGGGTCGCGACCCACGGGTTGAGAACCCCTGGTTTACACCACTCAAAAATGAAAACCCCTTAGTTTGACATGTCACATGCTACTTAAAGCATAAGGAAAGTGTGACATGTTTGACAGTTTTGCCTGCCGTAGG